>NW_022148525.1:0-18788 GCF_901933205.1 Camarhynchus parvulus | reverse complement strand
TGTCTGCAAAGTGAATTCATGATTACTGTTACAGGTCCTGAGGCAAGGATAGCAACCATCCGTCCCTTCCTGGTGCAGAAGCCCATCACAGTACGGGGGAGAGACGTGTTGTCCCAGTGGGGAGCAAAGATAGAAGTGGCTTTTTGATGAAAACCACAGCAACACCTGCCACTCTGAAATGATCATGGAAAACCAATCAGCTGATTTGGATTGATCAATGGTCTCTTGAGCAGAAAAAAATGAATATTCTCAAAAAATTAGTAAGTGAACAACTACAAAAAGACCACATCAAACCTACAAACAGTCGCTGCAATTCCCCAGTTTTTGTCATTCATAAGACAACTTCTGATTCCTGAAGATTGCTCCATGACCTGAGGAAGATCAACAAGATCATAGAGGACATGGGGCCTCTGCAACGTGGACTTCCCTCTCTTTTGATGATTCCACGAGACTGGCCTCTTGTTGTCATCTCTGGATGCTGACAGAGAGAGAAACAGACAACTTTCCCAGGCATTGTCCAAGGGAAGTTGTGAGAATGCTCAGAGAAAGAATTAAAACAATTCTTATCTTAATCTCTGCACCCGGTATTTGTGAACATGTGGAATGTTTGTACATGTTTATGGAAAGATATTTTACCAGAAGACGTTGTTCCTCATTAACCAGTGGTGTGAGGGGCATTATTTAAGAACCAATCAGGTTCTGGGTGAACGATCCTGCCTATAAATATGTGAAGTTCCTAATAAATCTCACTTTATGCCCTCTGATCATAGGAGTCAATGTCACCTTTTTCATCGGTTCCTAACTCAACAGTGACAGTGTACCACAGCAAAACCCAGTCTTAAGTAAGAACTGTGGGTAAGGTTTAATGGTGTCAAGTTTATTGATTTGAGTATAATGCAAACACTAATAGAATAAGGGGTGGATAATGTCTCAGGTTGGAAAATGTGTCTGGGAGTATGTATTCTATTGCCATCTGTTAGAGATAGGGCAATTACCTTCTGCTGATTGGGCCACCTGTTAAAACCAGGTGGGGCAGTTTTCTTCATCTCTTCCACAACCAATCCTCCCTCCAGAAAATATCTTCTGTTAGTGGGCCATTGAATCTCACTGCATAACGAAAAAATTACATCATCCCATTGGGAGATGCTCTGCTCAGTGGAAGGACCCAAGCATTCCTACCTGGATATAATCTGAGATTTGGAGCACCACAGCAGCCTTTTCCCATTAGATTCCCAGAAGAGCAGCTTCCTTTTCCACTGGATTTCCAGAAGACCAAGTGCATCTACACCACCACTGGACCTTCAGAGGAGGACTACACCCTTCTACAGGATCACTGCTTCAAAAGAACCACATCTGCCACTCCAAGAAGGCTACAGCCACCATATATTTGGACTGCTACCAACACCCCGACCAACAGAGTGTCAGGGCATATTCTGACTCTGTCAGTAGGTTTTTTTTGTACTATTGCATTTGTATTTTAATTTTCCTAATAAAGAACTACTATTCCTACTCCCATATCTTTTCCTGAGAGCCCCTTAATTTCAAAATGACAATAATTCAGAGAGAGGGAGTTTGCATTGTCCATTTCAAGGGAGCTTCCTTTCTTCCTTAGCAGACATCTGTCTTTTCAAACCAAAACACAGGGACATGACATTCCACAAGAAGAATCACTAGCGTACATTTCATGGACCTCTCTCAATCCTATTAAAGTCTTGTAGTCCTGGTTTAGAATAGACAGGTGTGAAACAACTTTGAGAGACAGAGACTAAAATGGTTTGTGGATTTGGACTTTTTAGGAATGGGGAAAACTACCCAAAAGGTGTTGTTTTTTAACATTTCAAAATATACGACATAAAAATTAAAAACTGCAATAAAAAAGAGTTATATAAATAAGTGCTTTTTAATTAGAAACACAGAAAGGTGAAGATACATGAATGACATTTTCATAAAAATATGAAATGACAAAAAATATATACAGTGAACTACAATACAAAGGTAGGTAAGACTGTACTTTATTTAGATCTTCTTGTATTGCTGGAGTATTTTTCCTTCTGAAGAGAAGCTAGTATTTCAATGAAGAACTCTCTCACATCTGATAATTAAATTTCCTTATTTCTTCTAGTGCTGGGTAACACATCCCGGCTGAAAGGAGCTACTGAAGGCAAAGAACTGGTTCTGCGTGGTCTGAAACTGAAGGATGAAGACCCAATACCAGCTCTGTTTCCTGTCAGACGGGAGGGCATGTTGCTTGAAGGCACAGTAAAAGCTCTGTTTCGTCTCGTGTGGGAGGATGCATCCATGGATGGCCCAATATTGGTTCTGGTTGGTATCAGGTTGATGGCTGGTTGCATTGATGACCCAAAACCTGTTCTGCGTGGCATCGCACCAGAGGGTATGTTGGTATCAGATGGAGTGTACAATCTGCCCGTGGTCACACTGGAGGGTATGTTGGTGTCAGACACACTGTGGGGTCTGGCTAGTAGCACAACGGGGGGTACGTTGGTTCCAGACACTGTATGGACTCTGTGTCTAGGCACTCTCCTCTGTGCTGGAGTTAACAAAAGGATAAAAAACAAATCAAGAGAGAATCTATGTTTGCTGTTAAATGCTGCTTACAAGGGCATGTATGTGAAGTACTTATAAATGTTTGCTCCTTAAATGCTTTTTTGAAACACATGGCACCTAATTATTATATATAAATATTTAATAGACAAAGGACATTAGCACAAGTATCCTGCCCCATAAATAGTTGGTACAGCACTTTAAAATAAAATGCTAGAAGTACTCACTTAAAGACATCTTTTACCTCTCATCATATTAACTCCAAAGCTGTATTTTTTATTCAAGGAAACAAACTTATTCTGAATGTTAATGGTTTATAGCAGAAAGAAAGGAAAAAGCCTTTGGCTCTTAAAAAGAAAAAAGAAAGAAAGAAAGAAAGAAAGAAAGTAATTAAAATAAGTTAGAAAAGAAAAAATTCAAAAATAAGACTTACCAGCAGGAGCAGAAGTAGCAGGTGTACGGGGTGCTCTGGGTCCAAAGCTCACCTGAAATATATCTGTTCAGAGATAATAAATTTACTTCAGAGAAGGTAAATTTTTAAAAGCAAGGAAATGCACAGAACTGAAATGGTTGTGTTTGCAAGAGAAGATGATTAAAAAACGTTAATGGTATATAACATAATGAAAGGAAGAAGCATTTGGCAAAAAAAAAGAAAAGAGAAAATAAGAAAAAAAATTTAAAAGGTCAAAAAACCACCCACCCACTACTGCTACTCTGCAAAACCAAAACAATCGTAACAAGCAACCAACCAAAAAAAAAACCCCAAACCAAAAATAGCCAAGCAATTGGACACCAATAGGAAGAACCACGGTAGTAATTTTAATCCCTGTGTTAGCTTTCACCACCCCTTTCTCTTCTGATAAATGTCTCAGAATATTTCTGTTAGGAATAGTTTTAATGCTCCATTATGTTTACAATTAAGGATTGTTGTATTTGCCTGCAGAAGCTGTGCAGCATGAAGGGAGATGCTGGCTAGGAACCCACATCCAGGGGACTACAATTGTTTGACAAGCAGACTTACCATCATGATCTTGTGCTGGTGCAGGAGGTGTACGAGCAGCTTGGGCTGAAACAGCAAACTGAAAAGAGGCTGTTCAGAGAAAATAAAATTACTTCAGAGGAGGTAAATTTTTAAAAGCAAGGAAATGCACAGACTTGAAATGGTTATCATTGCAAGAAATGGCTATTTCAAAATGTCTGCAGTAGTGTTATTGGTCCATTATGTTTACAATCAAGTATTGTTGCATTTGTCCCCAGAAGTTGTGCAGCATGAAGGAACATGCTGGCAATGAACCTATATCCAAATGACTATAATTTCTTGACAAGCCAACTTACCATCAGCATCAGGAGTATGAGGTGAAATGGGTCCTTGGGGTACAAAGACAAGCTGAAATGATTCTGTGTAGTGTTCAGCATGAAGGGAGATGCTGCCTAGAAACCCACATCCAAGAGACGATAATTTCTTCAAAAGCAGACTTACCATCAGGAGAAGTAGGAGCAGCAGGTGTACTGGCTGCTTGGGATGAAATTGGAGGCTGAAAATTACCTGTTGAGTAAAAGTAAGTTTTAAAAACAAGGAAATACTCAGAACTGAAATGCTTATGGTTGAAAGGAAAGGTTATTACAAAAATGTTAATGGTTTATAACAGAAAGAAAGGAAAAAGGATTTGGTTAAAAAAATGCAATTAAAGAAGTAATGAAAAAAAAAAAAAAAAAAAAAAAAAAAAACTGCCCACCCACAAGGACCACTTTGAAAAACCAAAAAGAATCCACCCAACCAAGTGGCTAAACCCAGACTAATATAAAAAATATCTAAGC
This sequence comes from Camarhynchus parvulus, assembly GCF_901933205.1. Classification (NCBI taxonomy): domain Eukaryota; kingdom Metazoa; phylum Chordata; class Aves; order Passeriformes; family Thraupidae; genus Camarhynchus; species Camarhynchus parvulus. Next base: position 14,408 of record NW_022148525.1, on the reverse strand, counting down.
AAATAAAGGACCCATATGAAAAAAAAATCATCCAGTGTTAATTTTAATCCCTGTGTTAGCCTCCAAGACTCCAACATCCCCTTTCTCATCTTTATAAAGTATTACAACATTTCTGTTTGCACTAGGTTTAACACTCCATTGTGTTTATAATTAAGTGTTGTGGGATTGGCCTACAGAAGCTGTGCAGCATGAAGGGAGATGGTGGCTGGGAACTCACATCCCAGTGACTAAAATTGCTTGAAAAAGTGACTTAAAAGAAGGAGCAGGAGAAGGAGGAGCAGGAGAAGGAGGAGCAGGAGGTGTATGAGCTGCTTGGGGTGAAACACGAGGCTGAATATTATCTCTTGAGTAAAAATAGGATTTACAAACCAAGGAAATGCACCGATTGGAAATGGTTATGTTTGAAAGGAAAGGCTATTACAGAATATGAATGGTTTGTAACAGAAATAAAGGAAAACAATTTTGCTATTAAAAAAAAAAAAAAGACAGAGAGCATGAAATTAAAAGACTTAATAAAAAAAAAAAATCAAAATGCAAACACCCACCCACCCACCTCAACCATTCCCTATGGATGTGGGCTCTGAACCCACATCCAAATGGCTATAATTTTTTCACCAGCAGACTTATAATCAATAGCAGGAATAAGATCATGAGGTGTACTGGCTCCTTGGGGTTGCCCTATGGAGTCTGTTCAGAGAAAGTGAATTTACTTCAGAGATGGTAAATTTTAAAAAGCAAGGAGATGTATAGAATGGAAATGGTTATGGTTGGAAGGAAAGGCAAATGTTGGTTCCAGAGACAGTACAGGTTCTGTAGGATGACACACCGGCAAATATGTTGCTTCCAGACGCAGTATAGTATCTGCTGGGTGACGTAGTGAAGAATGAGTCGCCTTCAGACGCAGTATAGTATCTGCTGGGTGACGTAGTGAAGAATGAGTCGCCTTCAGACGCGGTATAGTATCTGCTGGGTGACGTACTGAAGGCTGAGCCGCTTCCAGACACAGAATAGGTTCTGCCAGGTGTCATACTAAGGAGGCCTGAGTCGGTTCCAGATAAAGTATAGGATCTGCTGGGTGACGAAGTGAAGGCTGAGTCGCTTCCAGACAGAGTATAGGTTCTGTCGGGTGTCATACTACTGTAGCCTGAGTCGGTTTCAGACAGAGTATAGGTTCTGAATCTTGGACGTCCCCAGAATGCTGGAATAAAAAAAAAATGAATATAAAAAATTCAGGAGAGAATCTACATTTGCTGTTAAATAGCTCTGACAAGAGTACGTATTTGAAACACTTACAACTGTTTGCTCCTTGTCTTAATTGCTTATTTGAAACACATGGCATATAAATATTCTATATTAATCCTTAATAGAAAAAGGACATTATCACAAGTATCTTGCCCTAGGAAATATTGTAATCACATGATGTTTGAAGTTCTACATATTCTCACAGACATATTTAACCCCTCATCCTTATAAATTCTAGGGTGTGTTTTTTAATCAAGGAAACAAACTTCTTCTACATTCTGACAAAAATTTTAATCCTGTGTGTTAGTTACACCACCCCTTTCTTGTCTGAAGAATGTGTGAGAACATTTCTCTTTGCACTAGGTGAATTGCTCCATTATTGTTATACTAAAAAAGTGTTGCTGTATTTGCCTACAGAAGCTGTGCAGCATGAAGGGAGATGCTGGCTAGGAACCCACATCCCAGTGACTACAGTGACTGCTCTCTTGAAGAAGAGACTTACCAGCAGGACCAGGGCCAGGACCAGGACCAGGAGCAGGAGCAGGAGCAGGAACTGGAGCAGGAGCAGGAGCAGGAGCCAGAGCAGGAGCAGGAGCAGGAGCAGGAGGTCTGTGAGCTGCTAGGGGTGAAACACGAGGCTAAATATTATTTTTGAAAAAGTAAGATTTAAAAACCAAGGCAATGAACAGATTGGAAATGGTTATGATTGAAAGGAAAGGCTATTAAAAATAAGAATGGTTTGTAACAGAAAAATAGGAAAACCAATTCTGTTATTTAAAAAAAAACTATTTAAAAGAAGCAATGAAAGAAGAAAATAAAAAATCAAAACCCACCCACCCACTTCAACTACTCCCCAAAACCAAAAAGTCCAAGCAACCAAAGCATCCAAACCCAAAGTAAAACCAAAACAAACCCACAAGGACATAGAGACCAATGGAAAAAACTTTCCAATAATAATTTAAAACCCTGTGTTAGCTTCCACCATCCCCTTTCTCTTCTCTAAAAAGTATCATAACATTTCTGTTTGCACTAGTTGTAATGCTCCATTAGGTTTACAATGAAGTGTTGCTGTATTTGCCTACAGAAGCTGTGCAGCATGAAGGGAGATGCTGGCTAGGAACCCACATCCCAGTGACTACAATTGCCTGAAAAAGAGACTTACCAGCAGGAGCAGGAGCAGGAGCAGGAGCAGGAGCAGGAGCAGGAGCAGGACCAGGAGCAGGAGGATGAGCAGGAGGTGTATGAGCTGCTTGGGGTGAAACACGAGGCTGAATATTATCTCTTGAGTAAAAATAGGATTTACAAACCAAGGAAATGCACTGATTGGAAATGGTTATGGTTGAAAAAAAAAGCCAATTACAGAATATGAATGGTTTGTAACAGAAATAAAGGAAAAACAATTTTGCTATTAAAAACAAAAAAACAAAAAAAAGAAAGCAAACATGCGATTAAAAGAATTAATAAAAGGAAAAAAATCAAAATGCAAACACCCACCCACCCACCCACCTCAACCACTCCCCATGGATGTGGGCTCTGAACCCACATCCAAATGGCTATAAGTTTTTCACAAGCAGACTTACCAACAACAGCAGGAATAGCATCACGAGGTGTACTGGCTCCTTGGGGTTGCCCTATGGAGTCTGTTCAGAGAAAGTGAATTTACTTCAGAGATGGTAAATTTTAAAAAGCAAGGAGATGTATAGAATGGAAATAGTTGGAATGAAAGAAATGTTGGTTCCAGAGACAGTACACAGGATTCCGGCAGGATGACTTCCAGACGCAATAGTATCTGCTGGGTGACGTAGTGAAGAATGAGTCGCCTTCAGACGCAGTATAGTATCTGCTGGGTGACGTAGTGAAGAATGAGTCGCCTTCAGACGCAGTATAGTATCTGCTGGGTGACGTACTGAAGGCTGAGCCGCTTCCAGACACAGAATAGGTTCTGCCAGGTGTCATACTAAGGAGGCCTGAGTCGGTTCCAGATAAAGTATAGGATCTGCTGGGTGACGAAGTGAAGGCTGAGTCGCTTCCAGACAGAGTATAGGTTCTGTCGGGTGTCATACTACTGTAGCCTGAGTCGGTTTCAGACAGAGTATAGGTTCTGAATCTTGGACGTCCCCAGAATGCTGGAATAAAAAAAAAGTGAATATAAAAAATTTAGGAGAGAATCTACATTTGCTGTTAAATAGCTCTGACAAGAGTACGTATTTGAAACACTTACAACTGTTTGCTCCTTGTCTTAATTGCTTATTTGAAACACATGGCATATAAATATTCTATATTAATCCTTAATAGACAAAGGACATTATCACAAGTATCTTGCCCTAGGAAATATTGTAATCACATGATGTTTGAAGTTCTACATATTCTAAAAGACATATTTTACCCCTCATCATTATAAATTCTAGGGTGTGCTTTTTAATCAAGGAAACAAACTTCTTCTACAGTCTGACAAAAATTTTAATCCCTGTGTGTTAGTTATACCACCCCTTTCTTGTTCTGAAGAATGTGTGAGAACATTTCTCTTTGCACTAGGTGAATTGCTCCATTATCGTTATACTAAAGTGTTGCTGTATTTGCCTACAGAAGCTGTGCAGCATGAAGGGAGATGCTGGCTAGGAACCCACATCCCAGTGACTACAGTGACTGCTCTCTTGAAGAAGAGACTTACCAGCAGGACCAGGGCCAGGACCAGGACCAGGACCAGGAGCGGGAGCAGGAGCAGGAGCAGGAGCAGGAGCAGGAGCAGCAGGGGCACGAGGAGCAGGAGGTCTGTGAGCTGCTAGGGGTGAAACACGAGGCTAAATATAATTTCTTGAGTATAAGTAAGATTTAAGAACCAAGGCAATGAACAGATTGGAAATGGTTATGATTGAAAGCAAAGGTGAATAAAAAATAAGAATGGTTTGTAACAGAAAAAATATGAAAACCAATTCTGTTATTTAAAAAAAACATTTAAAAGAAGCAATGAAAGAAGAAAATAATAAATCAAACACCCACCCACCCACCCACTTCAACCACTACCCAAAACCAAAAAAGTCCATACAACCAAGCATCCAAACCCAAAGTAAAATCAAAACAAACCCACAAGGACATAGAGACCAATGGAAAAAACTTTCCAATAATAATTTAAAACCCTGTGTTAGCTTCCACCATCCCCTTTCTCTTCTCTAAAAAGTATCAAAACATTTCTGTTTGCACTAGTTGTAATGCTCCATTAGGTTTACAATGAAGTGTTGCTGTATTTGCCTACAGAAGCTGTGCAGCATGAAGGGAGATGCTGGCTAGGAACCCACATCCCAGTGACTACAATTGCCTGAAAAAAGACTTACCACTTACCAGCAGGAGCAGGAGCAGGAGCAGGAGCAGGACCAGGACCAGGATGAGCAGGAGGTGTACGAGCTGCTTGGGGTGAAACACGAGGCTGAATATTATCTCTTGAGTAAAAATAGGATTTACAAACCAAGGAAATGCACTGATTGGAAATGGTTATGGTTGAAAGGAAAGGCTAAAACAGAATATGAATGGTTTGTAATAAAATAAAGGAAAAACAATTTTGCTATTAAAAAAAAAAAAAGCAAGCAAGCATGCAATTAAAAGGAAGTAATAAAAGGAAAAAAATCAAAATGCAAACACCCACCCACCCACCTCAACCACTCCCCATGGATGTGGGCTCTGAACCCACATCCAAATGGCTATAAGTTTTTCACAAGCAGACTTACCAACAACAGCAGGAATAGCATCACGAGGTGTACTGGCTCCTTGGGGTTGCCCTATGGAGTCTGTTCAGAGAAAGTGAATTTACTTCAGAGATGGTAAATTTTAAAAAGCAAGAGATGTATGAATATGGAATGGAAATGTGTTGGTTCCAGAGACAGTACAGGTTGGAAGGGAAAGGCAAAATGTTGGTTCCAGAGACAGTACAGGTTCTGTAGGATGACACACCGGCAAATATGTTGCTTCCAGACGCAGTATAGTATCTGCTGGGTGACGTAGTGAAGAATGAGTCGCCTTCAGACGCAGTATAGTATCTGCTGGGTGACGTAGTGAAGGCTGAGCCGCTTCCAGACACAGAATAGGTTCTGCCGGGTGTCATACTAAGGAGGCCTGAGTCGGTTCCAGATAAAGTATAGGATCTGCTGGGTGACGAAGTGAAGACTGAGTCGCTTCCAGACAGAGTATAGGTTCTGTCGGGTGTCATACTACTGTAGCCTGAGTCGGTTTCAGACAGAGTATAGGTTCTGAATCTTGGACGTCCCCAGAATGCTGGAATAAAAAAAAAAAAAAAGTGAATATAAAAAATTTAGGAGAGAATCTACATTTGCTGTTAAATAGCTCTGACAAGAGTACGTATTTGAAACACTTACAACTGTTTGCTCCTTGTCTTAATTGCTTATTTGAAACACATGGCATATAAATATTCTATATTAATCCTTAATAGACAAAGGACATTATCACAAGTATCTTGCCCTAGGAAATATTGTAATCACATGATGTTTGAAGTTCTACATATTCTCAAAGACATATTTTACCCCTCATCCTTATAAATTCTAGGGTGTGTTTTTTAATCAAGGAAACAAACTTCTTCTACAGTCTGACAAAAATTTTAATCCCTGTGTGTTAGTTACACCACCCCTTTCTTGTTTGAAGAATGTGTGAGAACATTTCTCTTTGCACTAGGTGAATTGCTCCATTATCGTTATACTAAAGTGTTGCTGTATTTGCCTACAGAAGCTGTGCAGCATGAAGGGAGATGCTGGCTAGGAACCCACATCCCAGTGACTACAGTGACTGCTCTCTTGAAGAAGAGACTTACCAGCAGGACCAGGGCCAGGACCAGGACCAGGACCAGGAGCAGGAACTGGAGCAGGAGCAGGAACTGGAGCAGGAGCAGGAGCAGGAGCAGGAGCAGGGCAGGAGCAGGAGGAGCAGGAGGTCTATGAGCTGCTAGGGGTGAAACACGAGGCTAAATATTATTTCTTGAGTAAAAGTAAGATTTAAAAACCAAGGCAATGAACAGATTGGAAATGGTTATGATTGAAAGGAAAGGTGATTAAAAATAAGAATGGTTTGTAACAGAAAAATATGAAAACCAATTCTGTTATTTAAGAAAAAACATTTAAAAGAAGCAATGAAAGAAGAAAATAAAAAATCAAACACCCACCCACCCACTTCAACCACTCCCCAAAACCAAAAAAGTCCATACAACCAAGCATCCAAACCCAAAGTAAAACCAAAACAAACCCACAAGGACATAGAGACCAATGGAAAAACTTTCCAATAATAATTTAAAACCCTGTGTTAGCTTCCACCATCCCCTTTCTCTTCTCTAAAAAGTATCATAACATTTCTGTTTGCACTAGTTGTAATGCTCCATTAGGTTTACAATGAAGTGTTGCTGTATTTGCCTACAGAAGCTGTGCAGCATGAAGGGAGATGCTGGCTAGGAACCCACATCCCAGTGACTACAATTGCCTGAAAAAGAGACTTACCAGCAGGAGCAGGAGCAGGAGCAGGAGCAGGACCAGGAGCAGGATGAGCAGGAGGTGTACGAGCTGCTTGGGGTGAAACACGAGGCTGAATATTATCTCTTGAGTAAAAATAGGATTTACAAACCAAGGAAATGCACTGATTGGAAATGGTTATGGTTGAAAGGAAAGGCTAAAACAGAATATGAATGGTTTGTAATAGAAATAAAGGAAAAACAATTTTGCTATTAAAAAAAAAAAGAAAGCAAGCAAGAATGCAATTAAAAGAAGTAATAAAAGGAAAAAAATCAAAATGCAAACACCCACCCACCCACCTCAACCACTCCCCATGGATGTGGGCTCTGAACCCACATCCAAATGGCTATAAGTTTTTCACAAGCAGACTTACCAACAACAGCAGGAATAGCATCACGAGGTGTACTGGCTCCTTGGGGTTGCCCTATGGAGTCTGTTCAGAGAAAGTGAATTTACTTCAGAGATGGTAAATTTTAAAAAGCAAGGAGATGTATGGAATGGACATGGTTATAGTTGGAAGGAAAGGCTGTGTTGGTTCCAGAGACAGTACAGGTTCTGTAGGATGACACACCGGCAAATATGTTGCTTCCAGACGCAGTATAGTATCTGCTGGGTGACGTAGTGAAGAATGAGTCGCCTTCAGACGCAGTATAGTATCTGCTGGGTGGGTGAAGAATACTGAAGGCTGAGCCGCTTCCAGACACAGAATAGGTTCTGCCAGGTGTCATACTAAGGAGGCCTGAGTCGGTTCCAGATAAAGTATAGGATCTGCTGGGTGACGAAGTGAAGACTGAGTCGCTTCCAGACAGAGTATAGGTTCTGTCGGGTGTCATACTACTGTAGCCTGAGTCGGTTTCAGACAGAGTATAGGTTCTGAATCTTGGACGTCCCCAGAATGCTGGAATAAAAAAAGTGAATATAAACAAATCAGGAGAGAATCTACATTTGCTGTTAAATAGCTCTGACAAGAGAACGTATTTGAAGTACTTACAACTGTTTGCTCCTTGTCTTAATTGCTTATTTGAAACACATGGCATATAAATATTCTATATTAATCCTTAATAGACAAAGGACATTATCACAAGTATCTTGCCCTAGGAAATATTGTAATCAGATGTTGTTTGAAGTTCTACATATTCTCAAAGACATATTTTACCCCTCATCCTTATAAATTCTAGGGTGTGTTTTTAATCAAGGAAACAAACTTCTTTAGCCAAGCAAAGGGGGACCAATAGAAAAAATAAATTATTGTAGTAATTTTAATCATTCTGCTATCTTCCACCATTCCCTTTCTCTTCTGAAAAGTCATAGATCGTTTCCATTAGCACTACTTTTATTGCTCCATTATGTTTACACTAGAAATTATTGTTGTATTTGCCTACAGAAGCTGTGCAGCATGAAGGGAGATGCTGGCTAGGAACCCACATTCAAATGACTACAATTGCTTGACAAGCAGACTTACCAATACTAATAGGAGAAGGAAGAGGAATAGCACCACCAGGAGAAAGAGGAGACAATCCAGCTGCTTTGGATTCAAAGTGAACTTGTAAAAATTTTGCTCAGAGGAAGAAACAGAACTGAAGGGTTTATGGTTGCAAAGAAAGGCCAATACAGAAATGTTAATGGTTGCTAACAGAAAGAAAGGAAAAAACACTTCATTAAAAAAAAAAAAAAAAGTAAGTAACAGAAAAGGAAGAAATTAAAAAGAATAATAACAAAAATCAAAAACCCACCAAAAATCAAAACCCATCGAAAACAAAAAGAAAACACCCGCCCAACAACCACCACTACTACCCAATAACAAAAGATTCAACCAACCAAACCCAAACTAAAACCAAAAATAGCTAAGCAAATCAGGGCCAATAGAAAAAAAAAATAACAGTAGTAATTTTAATGCCTGTTTTATCTTTCACCATCCCCTTTCTCTTCCGTAAAGTCACAGATCATTTCTCTTATCACTAGTTTTATTGCTCCACTATGTTTAAAATCAAGTATTGTTGTATTTACCTACAGAAGCTGAGCAGCATGGAGGGAGATGCTGTCTGGAAACTCACACCTAAGAAACTATAATTTCTTGAAAAGCAGACTTACCTGCAGGAGCAGGAGGAGTAATAGGAATAGGAGATGAAGTAGGTGGTCCAGGTGCAAAGTGAACTTGCGGGGATTCTGTTCAGAGAAAGTAAATGTTAAAAAGCAAGGACATGGACAGAACTGAAGGGGTTATGGTTGTAGGAAAGGCTGTTACAGAAATGTTAATGGTTTATAACAGAAAGAAAGGAAAATCCTTTGGCAAAAAAATGGAAAAAAAAAAAGAAAAAAAAGAAAAAGAAAGACAGAGAAGGAAAGAGAGAAAGAGAGAAAAAAGAACAGAAATAAAGGTAATATATAATAATAAAAAAACAAATACCCACCCACCCACCACCACCACTCTACAAAACCAAAAAAACAATCACACCAATCAAGCAATGAATCTGAACAAAAAAAAAAAAAAAACCCACAATCAAATAATGACCAATAGAAAAAAACCATACAGTAGTAATTTCAATGACTGTGTTAGCTTTCACCATCCCCTTTCTCTTCTGGAAAATATCTCAGGATGTTTCTCTTTGCAGGAATTTTATTACTCTCCATTATGTTTACAATTAACGCACATCCCAGTGACAAAAATTGCTTGAAAAGCAGACTTACCCTCAGCAGAAAGAGTAAGGCTCTCAACAGCTGATAAGGATCCATAGCTAGAGCCTGACAAGTGTAGGGAGAATTTTAAGGGGGCACAGTATTCCCCAATGAGTTGCAGCTGTGTTAACACCTGTAAGTAATTAAGAGCAAGGGACATAAAAGGGTGGAGCCGGACAAAGAGTCTGCAAGAGACTGCAAGAAGAGCTAGGAGAAGGCTGCCCAGAAGATGACTGCAGAGGAAGACTGCAAGAAGCAGAGAGAGCTGCAGCGAGACCAGGCGAGTCCCAGAGAGGGCTGCAGCGAGGACCAGGCGAGTCCCAGAGAGGGCTGCTGCGAGGACCAAGAGAGTCCCAGGAGAAGATGGTGAGTTCCCCTGGAGGGGATGAGTAATCTCAGAAGAAGATTGACCCCAGGAGGGTAGACCCCAGGAGAGGGTTGGAGAAGCTTTGGACATGCCAGGGCTATGTGGCAGTCTGGCAGCAATATCCTTCGTTGGATCGCTGCTGGACTAGCTGCAGATGCTCCTGGCTGGGTGCTTCGGGAAAAGCCCCTGGAGGGGATGGACATGCATCAGGAAAAGCCCCTGGAGGGGATGGACTCTGTGACTGACCCCAGGAGGGTAGACCCCAGGAGAGGGTTGGAGAAGCTTTGGACATGCCAGGGCTATGTGGCAGTCTGGCAGCAATATCCTTCATTGGATTGCTGCTGGATTAGCTGCAGATGCTCCTGGCTGGGTGCTTCGGGAAAAGCCCCTGGAGGGGATGGACTCTGTTGTTGTGATGCTCACTGTAATATATAAGTATGGTAGTAAGGTTTACTGTTATGTATAAGTATTAGTATAAAGTGTTTAGGGCTACTGTGACCCACTGGGACGGAGTGGGGGAGGCGGCGTTGGTGAAGCTGAGAGTGGCAGGTGGAAGCCACAAAGAGGTCTAGACCTGATTATCTAATCAAGACACCTGGGAACAGGTGAGCCACCAACAAGTAATGAGGGATTTGGTTTGGGACATTTAAGGTATTCACTTTGAGTTATGACCGCCTCGACAAGTAGAGATAGATGCTGGTGTAATGTAACTGATATAATGTATTTTTGTAATGTAGAAGTATAGTTGTATAATATATTACTGTAACGTATAAGTATTGTTGTAAACGTGTTTAATACAACAGACGAGTCTCTTTCTGCTCTTAATACGTCAATTTTGGAAGCTGCCAGTGAGTAGAGACCCTCAAAATTTTTAAGCACATTCTTAAATAAAAGTAGAAGGAATCATTAGTGCCAGGCATACTACACTTAAATGACAAATAGCACATATCCAAATTTTTTACAAAAGACAGATTTTTTTTTTTTTTTAGCAGAGAAATAAAATAGAGTTTGTAAGCCAGGCAGAATGTCAGTCCCAGGACTTAAACATCAAAAACATCTAACACTGGATTTTCTATTTTTTTCTAAAATGTTGATTATTAATATCATTGAGGAAAAGGGAATTGCTCCAAACCCTAGTTAGGAGATGCTTTGATGAGATGTTTTCAAGCATGCAATACAGCATTGAGCTCTTGATACAACTTTTTCATTTTATTTTATTAGAAGACGTAGTGCAGGTTCAATTTCTGTTCACAATTACCACACAGTTTCAGGCTAATGTTCACACTTCCAAGATAAACCAATTTACTAATCCTTCCACTCCACAGCAAAACAATTAATTTGGCAGTAACAAAAAAACCATCACAAACCTACAGACTTCTGAAAACAAATAATCTGATTGCACTATGACTGGAAAAATGTAGCTGTTTCCATGTATGCAGTGGAAGAATGTCCCAATTTTGTTATATTGATTGGCTTGATCATAAAGTTAGCAGGACAAGAGAGCACAGATGATTTGGCAGTACTGGTAACTTTGTATCTACCCCAAGTAGTCTCAACTAACTGTTGAAATTATTGGTCTTCTTTACAATGGTTAATCCCATTTTATTTGTTATGATTTTGCCCTTCAGACAGTATTACTTTGGTTGTTTGAATGTAAACCTGTGATACAGATAAAAATCAGCTTAGTATCACAAACAGGGATTTCCAAAGATTTTTGCAGTTTTCCTTTCCTTGGTTTCACATTGATGATTTTCAGAATAGATATTAACATAGCTAAAATCAATCAGGTTATTTCATCATGGTGTCTAGGAAACAGCAGTGGCAAATTAACCTGTATCACATCTTTTCTCATCAGAAAGAATCTTCAAAATGTCTTGGTGCTGTGGTCCTAGTCCCAGAAGAGGATTATTGCAGATTATAAGGCCTTTAATTAAAATGTGCTCATCACAGACTAAGGCAGTTCTAGAGGATGTGCCTGCAAACAACTCCGCTGCTTTTAGTGACAAGTGTCCCTAAAGTCATTCCTAGCTGCTTACCTCACTGAAGATTGCAGGACTGCCCTTAATACAGTTTGGCGTAGAGTAAAACTCAAATCCATTAGGTGACCTCTGTCCATAAAAGGCAAATTTTGTAATAAAACCTCAATATGAGCTTAGAAAGAAATCAAACAGGAACTAGAGATGAGGGCTGAGAAGAGAGAGAGGGAAAAGGGGGAAAGAGAGATGAGGAAAGGGAGAAAGAGAAAAAGGGATGGAGAAAAGGAAGTTCACAGTGACACAGACCGTGAGCTGTTTGTATATGTCTTGAGTTACCAAGTGCACCTGAGGCTGCCAGGTGAACAAGAACTTTACAGTTCTGCCCCACCAGTGAGCTCCCCAGCACATACCGTACTATGTTATTTATACCACAAGCACTTTGTGCAAATATGAAATGCAAATTTTGTGTTTATGATTCTCTTCTGGAGAGAAAGAGGGAACAGGGTGCAGATGGTTCTGCAATCATTGTGAGGTCAAAAAAGAATGGCAGTTGAAATGGGCTTAAAAACAAAAAAAAAAGAAGCAGCACCCACTACCAAATTAGAAAAGCAGGATTTAAAAGCTGGTTATTGCCACAATGCCTCCTGTGGAAAGGTGCCACCCATGGAACTTTTTGTGCAGCTCTAAAATGGATCATCATTGTACTGGGCAAAAATTTGTAATTCTACCTTTTGACAGAAAAGTTCATCTGTGCTAATTAAGCTTCATGTGAATCTCAAGGCATTATATTGTCGCCGGTTGGCCACAAGGTTTTCGGGGTGAAGGAAGAGACGAGACGGGCTCCATGATCAGAAGGCTTGATTTATTAAGTTATGATATATACATCTATTATAACTATACTAAAAAGAAAAAGAAAAGGAGAGTTTCCAGAAGCTGCTAACTACCTAAGAATAGAAAAGTAAAGAATGATAACAAACCTTGCTCTCTCGGACTGTGTCCGAGAGAGCTCAGTTCCGATTGGCCATTACCTCCAAACACTCAATCTGGGCCAATCCAGAACTGACCTGCTGCATTCCACAGAAGCAGATAACCTATTGTTTATGTCTGGCTGCTGAACTTCTCAGCTTCAGCAGGAAAATCCTAAGAGAGGATTTTTCATAAAAGAAATGTCTGTGACATCTGACTCTTTTTTATTTAATTAAATTAAAAAGAAAAGTGTTTGTAATTTTCTCTGCTGAGTCATGCAGAGGTAAGAACAAACACCTGACAGGTTATCTGTTGCCAATCAAACTCAATCAAGTGCTTCTGTGGGATGAACAGGGAATTTCTTCACCTATAAAACATAAAATTCTATGATATCACTAAAACAACCTTACAATATAAGAAAATGCAAAAACAATGCAAAACAATGCAAAACAAAGTCCAAATCCCAACAGCTGAGTTTCAGGAAAAGTCCATGGACCTGAAATGTTCTTCTTTTCCATCTCTGAAAGTCTCTTTTGGTCCTGAAACAGACTTGCTGCAGAGAATCCATCAATAGTTATCAAACAGTTCCAAACAATTTTTTAAAAAGTTTCTAAAATGTCTTTGACACAGCCCCTTATTGAACAACATGGGCTGAAGCTAGGTTTTTTGCCCTTCAATGCTTTTTTGAGCTGCTGGTGCAGGTATTTCAACCCTTTTTATTTTTTTTTTTTTTTTTTGAAAACAGCAAGCAGCAGAGGGGCCTGAGAGACCCCTGGGGGGCCAGGCCCCTCAGGCAAGCTCTGCATTAACACAGGCCAGCACCCAGCTGCCAGTTTGGCAGAAGGGGTGACCAAAGGCCTCCATTCCCTAAAACCACTGACACATGCCAGCAGTGAGGGAATAGAAGCACCCCCAAGAAATTCCATCTTGCGTTTGGGAACATTTGTTCCCCAAAGCAAACGAGCCATGATGGCTTTCCGTTGTCCCTCCTGCTTCTGCCATGCAGATGCAGAGGGTGTTGTTCTCATTTTCCCCTTCGCATCACCCCCATCCCTCTGGACTGGGGACCGGAGGCAGAACTTTCGAGATCCACCCCCAGCCGCCACTGGAGCGAAGTGAGGGGGCGGCGAAGGGATCCGTGCCCCCAAGGGGAAAAAAATGACCAAACACCCCTTTGGGCTGCAGACCAAAGGCAGACCTTTTGGGACCCACCGTCCCCTCGCCACTGGGGGCACAAGGGGCTGCAGAGATGACAATTTCCAAGGAGGGACCCCAAAACCCCAAAAACTCTGATTTTGAAGGCAGGGATCTTGGCTACACCAGCATTCAGCTGACGAGCAACACCTGCTCCACGGAAAGGGAGGCTGAAGCCCTCTTCCCTTGTCCCAGCTCCTCCTGCAGGGACAGCCCTGGGACAGCCCGAAAAACTCGTGGGTGGGAGCCATGCTGGGTGCAGGGGATGGGGCCTCCCGAAGGTGCCAGAACCTCTGGGGTGGGCAGCTCTGACGGCGGTCCCGCTGGGCTCATCGCCAGACTCAGCATCATCTTGGACTGGAACCTTTCGGGCGGCAGACGGTTGGGCTGCTGGGGGTCTGGTTCAGCCGCGCAGAAGGTGGTGGGGCTAGCCGGGGGAGGGGCCGGAGGGGGGGGCGGTCGCTCTTCTCAGGTGCAACCTCC
>NW_022148524.1:0-18790 GCF_901933205.1 Camarhynchus parvulus | reverse complement strand
CTCACTAGCCCAGGTTTTATGGCAGATTGTAGGACTCGTTGGCACTATCAAACCAGCCCGAGTTGGCGCTGGGTGCCAGCGGGTCTGGGAGGCATCCTATTGTATCGCGGAGTTTTCAGGAGCCAACCTGCCACTCTGGGCCACAGGCCCCAAACATAAACTCGGCCCTTTGCCTGGGGAAACAAAAGTCACAAGCCCCTGGTTCCTGATGGCAGATTGTAGGACTCCGTTGGCACTAACAAACCAGCCCGAAGTTGGCACTGGTGCCAGCTTGGTCTGGGAGGCATCCTAGCGTGTCGCTGGATTTTCCGCGACCAGTTGGCCAGAGGCCCCAAACAAAATCTCTGGCCCGTTCCTCCTGAAACAAAACTCTCCAGCCCAGGTTTCTTATGGCAGATTGTAGGACTCCGTTGGCACTATCAAACCAGCCCGAGTTGGCACTGGTGCCAGCTTGGGTCTGGGAGGCATCCTGCCTATCGCGGATTTTCACGAGCCAGTCGGCCAGAGGCCGCAAACAAATCTCCGGCCCGTTCCTCTGAAACAAAATTCTCCAGCCCAGGTTTCTATGGCAGATTGTAGGACTCCGTTGGCACTAACAAACCAGCCCGAGTTGGCACTGGTGCCAGCTTGGGTCTGGGAGGCATCCCCCAGTGCGCTCCGGATTTTCAGGAGCCAGTTTGCCAGAGGCCCAAATCACAAACTCCCGCCCTTTCCGTTTGAAACAAAACTCACCAGCCCAGGTTATTTATGGCAGATTGTAGGACTCCGTTGGCACTATCAAACCAGCCCGAAGGTTGGCACTGGTGCCAGCTTGGGGTCTGGGGAGGCATCCTGTGTACCGGGATTTTCAGGAGCCAACCTGCCACCCGGTCCACAGGCCCTTAAACATATTCCACGGGCCTTTCCCCCTCTGAAACAAAGTCACCAGCCCCAGTTCCTGATGGCAGATTGTAGGACTCTGTTGGCACTTTCAAACCAGCCTGAGTTGGCACTGGTGCCAGCTTGGGTCTGGGAGGCATCCTATGATCGCTGGATTTTCAGGAGCCAGTCGGCTACTCTGGGCCAAAGGCCCCAAACATATACACCATATACGTTTCCTGGGAAACAAAAAGTCAACATACCCAGTTCCTGATGTCAGATTGTAGGACTCGTTGGCACTAACAAACCAGCCCGAAGTTGGCACTGGTGCCAGCTGGGTCTGGAAGGCATCCTGGCGATCGCGGGATTTTCAGGAGCCAACCTGCCACTCCCAGGCCACAGGCCCCCAAACATAAACTCCGCCCTTTCCCCTGGGAAACAAAAAGTCAGAAGCCCTGGTTCCTGATGGCAGATTGTAGGACTCCGTTGGCACTATCAAACCAGCCCGAAGTTGGCACTGCTGCTGCCAGCTTGGGTCTGGGAGGCATCCTGTGTATCGCTGACTTTCAGGAGCCAACTGGCACTCCGGGCCACAGGCCCCAAAACATAAACTCCGGCCCTTTCCCTCTGAAACAAAAGTCACCAGCCCTGGTTCCTGATGGCAGATTGTAGGACTCCGTTGGCACTATCAAAACCAGCCTGAGTTGGCACTGGTTCCAGCTTGGGTCTGGGGGAGGCATCCTGTGTATCGCTGGATTTTCAGGAGCCAACCTGCCACTCTGGGCCACAGGCCCCCAAACATAAACTCCGCCCTTTCCCTGGGAAACAAAAAGTCAGAAGCCCTGGTTCCTGATGGCAGATTGTAGGACTCCATTGGCACTATCAAACCAGCCCGAGTTGGCACTGGTGCCAGCTTGGGTCTGGGAGGCATCATCCTGTGTATCATGGATTTTCAGGAGCCAACCTTGGCTCCAGGGCCACAGGGCCCCAAAACATAAACCCCGGCCTTTCCCTCTGAAACAAAAAAGTCACCAGCCCCTTTCCTGATGGCAGATTGTAGGACTCGTTGGCACTACCAAACCAGCCCGAGTTGGCACTGGTGCCAGCTTGGGTCTGGGAGGCATCCTGCCTATCGCTGGATTTTCAGGAGCCAGTCGGGCCAGAGGCCCCAAACAAAACTCCGCCCGTTCCCTGAAACAAAAACTCACCAGCCCAGGTTTTTTATGGCAGATTGTAGGACTCCGTTGGCACTATCAAACCAGCCCGAAAGTTGGCACTGGTGCCAGCTTGGGTCTGGGGAGGCATCCTGTGTATCGCGGATTTTCAGGAGCCAGCCACTTGGCCAGAGGCCCCCAAACATAAACTCGCCCTTTCCTGGGAAACAAAACTCACCAGCCCAGGTTCCTGATGGCAGATTGTAGGACTCCGTTGGCACTATCAAACCAGCCCGAGTTGGCACTGGTGCCAGCTTGGGTCTGGGAGGCATCCTGCGTATCGCGGATTTTCAGGAGCCAACCTGCCACCTGGTCCACAGGCCCCAAACATATTCCACGGCCTTTCCCTCTGAAACAAAACTCACCAGCCCCAGTTCCTGATGGCAGATTGTAGGACTCCATTGGCACTATCAAACCAGCCCGAAGTTGGCACTGGTGCCAGCTTGGGTCTGGGAGGCATCCTGCGTGACGCGGATTTTCAGGAGCCAGTCTGCCACTCTGGGCCACAGGCCCCCAAACATATACACCACGGCCTTTCCCTGGAAACAAAAGTCACCAGCCCCAGTCCCTGATGGCAGATTGTAGGACTCGTTGGCACTATCAAACCAGCCTGAGTTGGCACTGGTGCCAGCTTCGGGTCTGGGAGGCATCCTGTATCGCGGATTTTCAGGAGCCAACCGCCACTCCGGGCCACAGGCCCCAAACATAAACCACGGGCCTTTCCTCTGAAACAAAAAGTCACCAGCCCTGGTTCCTGATGGCAGATTGTAGGACTCACGTTGGCACTATCAAACCAGCCTGAGTTGGCACTGGTGCCAGCTTGGGTCTGGGAGGCATCCTGCGATCGCTGGATTTTCAGGAGCCAGCCGCCACTCCGGGCCAGGCCCCCAAACATAAACTCCACGGGCCTTTCCTCTGAAACAAAAAGTCACCAGCCCCGGTTCCTGATGGCAGATTGTAGGACTCCGTTGGCACTATCAAACCAGCCCGAAGTTGGCACTGGTGCCAGCTTGGGTCTGGGGAGGCATCCTGCGTATCGCTGGATTTTCAGGAGCCAGCCACGTC
This sequence comes from Camarhynchus parvulus, assembly GCF_901933205.1. Lineage (NCBI taxonomy): Eukaryota > Metazoa > Chordata > Aves > Passeriformes > Thraupidae > Camarhynchus > Camarhynchus parvulus. The sequence continues at coordinate 15,653 of NW_022148524.1, read as the reverse complement.
CAGAGGCCCCAAACACAAAAAACCGGGCCTTTCCCTCTGGAAACAAAAGTCAGTCCCAGGTTTTTGATGGCAGATTGTAGGACTCGTTGGCACTATCAAACCAGCCCGAAGTTGGCACTGGTGCCAGCTTGGGTCTGGGAGGCATCCTGCGTATCGCGGATTTTCAGGAGCCAGCCGCCACTCTGGCCACAGGCCCCAAACATATACAACGGGCCTTTCCCTGAAACAAAAGTCACCAGCCCCAGTTCCTGATGGCAGATTGTAGGACTCGTTGGCACTAACAAACCAGCCCGAGTTGGCACTGGTGCCAGCTTGGGTCTGGGAGGCATCCTGCGTATCAGCGGATTTTCAGGAGCCAACCAGCCACCCAGGCCACAGGCCCCAAACATAAACTCCGGGCCTTTCCTCTGAAACAAAAGTCACCAGCCCCGGTTCCTGATGGCAGATTGTAGGACTCCGTTGGCACTATCAAACCAGCCCGAGTTGGCACTGGTGCCAGCTTGGGTCTGGGAGGCATCCTGTGTATCGCGGATTTTCAGGGAGCCAGGCACTCCAGCCAGAGGGCCCCAAACATAAACTCGGCCCTTTCCCTCTGAAACAAAACTCACTAGCCCCGGTTTTTATGGCAGATTGTAGGACTCGTTGGCACTATCAAACCAGCCCGAGTTGGCACTGGTGCCAGCTTGGGTCTGGGGAGGCATCCTGTGTATCGCTGGATTTTCAGGAGCCAGCTGCCACCTGGGCCACAGGCCCCCAAACATAAACAACGGCCCTTTCCCCTCTGAAACAAAAGTCACAAGCCCTGGTTCCTGATGGCAGATTGTAGGACTCCGTTGGCACTAACAAACCAGCCCGAGTTGGCACTGGTGCCAGCTTGGGTCTGGGAGGCATCCTGTGTATCGCTGGATTTTCAGGAGCCAGCCGGCCACTCTGGGCCACAGGCCCCAAACATAAACACCGGGCCCTTTTCCTGGGAAACAAAAGTCACCAGCCCCTTCCCTGATGGCAGATTGTAGGACTCCGTTGGCACTATCAAACCAGCCCGAGTTGGCACTGGTGCCAGCTTGGGTCTGGGAGGCATCCTGCATAGCGCGGATTTTCAGGAGCCAGTCGGCCACTCCGGGCCACAGGCCCCCAAACATATTCCCACAGGCCTTTCCCTCTGAAACAAAAGTCACCAGCCCCAGTTCCTGATGGCAGATTGTAGGACTCCATTGGCACTATCAAACCAGCCCGAGTTGGCACTGGTGCCAGCTTGGGTCTGGGAGGCATCCTGCGTATCGCTGGATTTTCAGGAGCCAGTTGCCACTCGGGCCACAGGCCCCAAACATAAACAACGGGCTGTTCCCTCTGAAACAAAAGTCACCAGCCCCTTTCCTGATGGCAGATTGTAGGACTCCTGGCACTATCAAACCAGCCTGAGTTGGCACTGATGCCAGCTTGGGTCTGGGAGGCATCCTGCGATCGCTGGATTTTCAGGGTACCAGCTGCCACTCCGGCCACAGGCCCCCAAACATATTCCACGGGCCTTTCCTCTGAAACAAAACTCACCAGCCCCAGTTCCTGATGGCAGATTGTGGGACTTTGTTGGCACTATCAAACCAGCCCGAGTTGGCACTGGTGCCAGCTTGGGTCTGGGAGGCATCCTGCCTATCGCGATTTTCAGGAGCCAACCGGCCACCCGGCCACAGGCCCCAAACATATTCCACGGGCCTTTCCCCGCTGAAACAAAAAGTCACCAGCCCCTTTTCACTGATGGCAGATTGTGGGACTCCGTTGGCACTATCAAACCAGCCCGAGTTGGCACTGGTGCCAGCTTGGGTCTGGGAGGCATCCTGCCTATCGCGATTTTCAGGAGCCAGTCGCCAGAGGCCCCAAACAAAAATAAACTGGCCCGCTCCTCATAAACAAAACTCACCAGCCCAGGTTTCTGATGGCAGATTGTAGGACTCTGCTTGGCACTATCAAACCAGCCCGAAGTTGGCACTGGTGCCAGCTTGGGTCTGGGAGGCATCCTGCCTATCGCTGGGATTTTCAGGAGCCAGTCGGGCACTCTGGGCCAAAGGCCCCCAAACATAACACCGCCCTTTCCCTGGGAAACAAAAGTCAACAGCCCCAGTTCCTGATGGCAGATTGTAGGACTCGTTGGCACTATCAAACCAGCCCGAAGTTGGCACTGGTGCCAGCTTGGGTCTGGGAGGCATCCTGTGTATCGCTGGATTTTCAGGAGCCAACCTGCCACCCGGGCCCACAGGCCCCCAAACAAAAACTCCGCCCTTTCCTGGGAAACAAAAGTCAGAAGCCCCAGGTTCCTGATGGCAGATTGTAGGACTCCGTTGGCACTATCAAACCAGCCCGAGATGGCACTGGTGCCAGCTTGGGTCTGGGAGGCATCCTGTGTATCGCGATTTTCAGGAGCCAGCCTGCCACTCGGCCACAGGCCCCCAAACATAAACAACGGGCTTTCCTCTGAAACAAAAGTCACCAGCCCTGGTTCCTGATGGCAGATTGTAGGACTCGCTGGCACTATCAAAACCAGCCCGAAGCTGGCACTGGTGCCAGCTTGGGTCTGGGAGGCATCCTGTGTATCGCGGATTTTCAGGAGCCAACCTGCCACTTGGGCCACAGGCCCCCAAACATAAACAACCGCCCTTTCCCCTGGGAAACAAAAGTCAGAAGCCCTGGTTCCTGATGGCAGATTGTAGGGGACCTGCTGGCACTATCAAACCAGCCCGAGTTGGCACTGCTGCCAGCTTGGGTCTGGGAGGCATCCTGTGTATCGCTGGATTTTCAGGAGCCAACCTGGCACTCCGGCCACAGGCCCCCAAACATAAACACCGCCCTTTCCCCTGAAACAAAAGTCACCAGCCCCAGGTCCTGATGGCAGATTGTAGGACTCGTTGGCACTATCAAACCAGCCCGAGTTGGCACTGGTGCCAGCTTGGGTCTGGGAGGCATCCTGCGTATCGCTGGATTTTCAGGAGCCAGCCTGCCACTCCGGCCACAGGCCCCCAAACATAAACTCCGGCCTTTCCCTCTGAAACAAAAACTCACCAGCCCCAGTTCCTGATGGCAGATTGTAGGAACTGTTGGCACTATCAAACCAGCCCGAGTTGGCACTGGTGCCAGCTTGGGTCTGGGAGGCATCCTGCGTATCGCGGATTTTCAGGAGCCAGCCGGCCACCCGGGGCACAGGCCCCAAACACAAAACTCCGGGCCTTTCCGCCTGCAAACAAAACTCACCAGCCCAGGTTTTTTGATGGCAGATTGTAGGACCTCGTTGGCACTATCAAACCAGCCCGAGTTGGCACTGGTGCCAGCTTGGGTCTGGGAGGCATCCTGTGTATCGCGGATTTTCAGGAGCCAGTCTGCCACTCTGGGCCACAGGCCCCCAAACATAAACAACGGCCTTTCCCTGGGAAACAAAAGTCACCAGCCCTGGTTCCTGATGGCAGATTGTAGGACTCGCTGGCACTAACAAACCAGCCCGAAGTTGGCACTGGTGCCAGCTTGGGTCTGGGAGGCATCCTGCGTATCGCTGGATTTTCAGGAGCCAGCCGGGTCACTCCGGCCACAGGCCCCCAAACATAAACAACCGGCCTTTTCCCCTGGGAAACAAAAGTCACCAGCCCCTTTCCCTGATGGCAGATTGTAGGACTCCATTGGCACTATCAAACCAGCCCGAAGTTGGCACTGGTGCCAGCTTGGGTCTGGGAGGCATCCTGCATAGCTGATTTTCAGGAGCCAGTCGGGCCACCCGGCCACAGGCCCCCAAACATAAACAACGGGCCTTTTCCTCTGAAACAAAAGTCACCAGCCCCGGTTCCTGATGGCAGATTGTAGGACTCCTTTGGCACTATCAAACCAGCCCGAGTTGGCACTGGTGCCAGCTTGGGTCTGGGAGGCATCCTGCATGATCGCGGGATTTTCAGGAGCCAGCCGCCACTCCGGCCTACAGGCCCCAAACATATACCACGGGCCTTTCCTCTGAAACAAAAGTCACCAGCCCCAGTTCCTGATGGCAGATTGTGGGACTTTGTTGGCACTATCAAACCAGCCCGAGTTGGCACTGGTGCCAGCTTGGGTCTGGGAGGCATCCTGCGATCGCGGATTTTCAGGAGCCAGCCGACCCCGGCCACAGGCCCCCAAACATATTCCACGGCCTTTCCCTCTGAAACAAAAGTCACCAGCCCCAGTTCCTGATGGCAGATTGTAGGACTCTTGTTGGCACTATCAAACCAGCCCGAGTTGGCACTGGTGCCAGCTTGGGTCTGGGAGGCATCCTGCCTATCGCTGATTTTCAGGAGCCAGCCAGCCACCCACAGGCCCCAAACATAAACCACGGCCTTTCCCTCTGAAACAAAAAGTCACCAGCCCCGGTTCCTGATGGCAGATTGTAGGACCTCGCTGGCACTATCAAACCAGCCCGAGTTGGCACTGGTGCCAGCTTGGGTCTGGGAGGCATCCTGCCTATCGCTGATTTTCAGGAGCCAGTCTGCCACCCAGGGCCACAGGCCCCAAACATAAAACAACGGGCCTTTCCTCTGAAACAAAACTCACCAGCCCCAGTTTTTTGATGGCAGATTGTAGGGACCTCGCTTGGCACTATCAAACCAGCCCGAGCTGGCACTGGTGCCAGCTTGGGTCTGGGAGGCATCCTGCCTATCGCGATTTTCAGGAGCCAGCCGCCACCGCCACAGGCCCCAAACATAAACAACCGGCCTTTCCTCTGAAACAAAAGTCACCAGCCCCGGTTCCTGATGGCAGATTGTAGGACCTCGCTGGCACTATCAAACCAGCCCGAAGTTGGCACTGGTGCCAGCTTGGGTCTGGGAGGCATCCTGCCTATCGCATTTTCAGGAGCCAGTCGGCCTGATGGCCCCCAAACATACAACGGGCCCTTCCCCTCTGAAACAAAAGTCACCAGCCCCAGTTCCTTATGGCAGATTGTAGGACCTCGCTGGCACTAACAAACCAGCCCGAAGTTGGCACTGGTGCCAGCTTGGGTCTGGGAGGCATCCTGCATATCGCTGATTTTCAGGAGCCAGTCGGCCACCGGCCACAGGCCCCAAACATAAAACTCCGCCCTTTCCTGGGAAACAAAAGTCACCAGCCCCTGGTTCCTGATGGCAGATTGTAGGACTCCCGCTGGCACTATCAAACCAGCCCGAGTTGGCACTGGTGCCAGCTTGGGTCTGGGAGGCATCCTGTGTATCTGGATTTTCAGGAGCCAGTCGCCAGAGGGCCACAGGCCCCCAAACACAACTCCGCCCCTTTCCGCCTGCAACAAAACTCACCAGCCCAGGTTTTTGATGGCAGATTGTAGGACCTCGCTGGCACTATCAAACCAGCCCGAAGCTGGCACTGGTGCCAGCTTGGGTCTGGGAGGCATCCTGTGTATCGCTGGATTTTCAGGAGCCAACCTGCCACTCTGGGCCACAGGCCCCCAAACATAAACTCCGCCCTTTCCCTGGGAAACAAAAGTCACAAGCCCTGGTTCCTGATGGCAGATTGTAGGACTCGCTGGCACTAACAAACCAGCCCGAAGTTGGCACTGGGTGCCAGCTTGGGTCTGGGAGGCATCCTGCGATCGCGATTTTCAGGAGCCAGCCGCCACTCTGGCCACAGGCCCCAAACATATACACCGCTGTTTCCCTGGGAAACAAAAGTCACCAGACCCAGTTTCCCCTGATGGCAGATTGTAGGACCTCGCTGGCACTATCAAACCAGCCCGAAGTTGGCACTGGTGCCAGCTTGGGTCTGGGAGGCATCCTGCATAGCCGGATTTTCAGGAGCCAGTCGCCACCTCAGGCCACAGGCCCCCAAACATATTCCACAGGCCTTTCCCTCTGAAACAAAAGTGACCAGCCCCAGTTCCTGATGGCAGATTGTAGGACTCCATTGGCACTATCAAACCAGCCCGAAGTTGGCACTGGTGGCAGCTTGGGTCTGGGAGGCATCCTGCGATCGCTGGATTTTCAGGTACCACCTGCCACCACTTGGCCACAGGCCCCAAACATATACACGGGCTGTTCCCTCTGAAACAAAAGTCACCAGCCCCTTTCCCTGATGGCAGATTGTAGACTCGCTGGCACTATCAAACCAGCCTGAGTTGGCACTGATGCCAGCTTGGGTCTGGGAGGCATCCTGCGATCGCGATTTTCAGGAGCCAGCCGCCACTGGGGCCACAGGCCCCCCAAACATATTCCACGGGCCTTTCCCTCTGAAACAAAACTCACCAGCCCCAGTTCCTGATGGCAGATTGTGGGGACTTTGTTGGCACTATCAAACCAGCCCGAAGTTGGCACTGGTGCCAGCTTGGGTCTGGGAGGCATCCTGCGTATCGCTGATTTTTCAGGAGCCAACCTGCCACCCCGGCCACAGGCCCCCAAACATAAACCACGGGCCTTTCCCTGAAACAAAAAAGTCACCAGCCCCTTTCCTGATGGCAGATTGTGGGACTCGCTGGCACTACCAAACCAGCCCGAAGCTGGCACTGGTGCCAGCTTGGGTCTGGGGAGGCATCCTGCCTATCGCTGGATTTTCAGGAGCCAGTCGGCCACCCGGCCAGAGGCCCCAAACAAAAATCAACGGGCCCGCTCTCATGAAAAACAAAACTCACCAGCCCAGTCCTGATGGCAGATTGTAGGACTCGCTGGCACTATCAAACCAGCCCGAGCTGGCACTGGTGCCAGCTTGGGTCTGGGAGGCATCCCGCCTATCGCTGGATTTTCAGGAGCCAGCCGCCACTCCGGGCCACAGGCCCCCAAAACATAAAACAACGCCCGCCTTTCCTCTGAAACAAAAGTCACCAGCCCCAGTTTCTTGATGGCAGATTGTGGGACCGCTGGCACTAACAAACCAGCCCGAGTTGGCACTGGTGCCAGCTTGGGTCTGGGAGGCATCCCGCGTGACGCTGGATTTTCAGGAGCCAGTCTGCCAGAGGCACCACAGGCCCTCAAACAAAACAACCGCCCTTTCCCTGAAACAAAAGTCACCAGCCCAGGTCCTTTATGGCAGATTGTAGGGACTCCGTTGGCACTAACAAACCAGCCCGAAGTTGGCACTGGTGCCAGCTTGGGTCTGGGAGGCATCCTGCGTATCGCGGGATTTTCAGGAGCCAGCCGCCACCCAAAGCACAGGCCCCAAACATAAACAACGGCCTTTCCCTCTGAAACAAAAAGTCACCAGCCCCAGTTCCTGATGGCAGATTGTAGGACTCCGCTTGGCACTATCAAAACCAGCCCGAGCTGGCACTGGTGCCAGCTTGGGTCTGGGAGGCATCCTGCGTGATCGCTGGATTTTCAGGAGCCAACCTGGGTACTCCGGCCACAGGCCCCCAAACATAAACAACGGGCCTTCCCTGGGAAACAAAAGTCACCAGCCCCAGTTCCTGATGGCAGATTGTAGACTCCGCTGGCACTATCAAACCAGCCCGAAGTTGGCACTGGTGCCAGCTTGGGTCTGGGAGGCATCCTGCGTGATCGCTGGATTTTCAGGAGCCAGCCTGCCACCCCTGGCCACAGGCCCCCAAACATAAACAACGCCCTTTCCCTGGGAAACAAAAGTCACCAGCCCTGGTTCCTGATGGCAGATTGTAGACCTCGTTGGCACTATCAAACCAGCCCGAAGTTGGCACTGGTGCCAGCTTGGGTCTGGGAGGCATCCTGTGTATCGCGGATTTTCAGGAGCCAGCCTGCCACTCCCGGGCACAGGCCCCCAAACATAAACAACGGCCTTTCCCTCTGAAAAAAAAAGTCACCAGCCCCAGTCCCTGATGGCAGATTGTAGACCTGTTGGCACTATCAAACCAGCCCGAGTTGGCACTGGTGCCAGCTTGGGTCTGGGAGGCATCCTGATGATCGCTGGATTTTCAGGAGCCAACCTGCCACTCCGGGCCAGGCCCCCAAACATAAACCACGGGCCTTTCCCCTCTGAAACAAAATCACCAGCCCCAGTTCCTGATGGCAGATTGTGGGACCTCGCTGGCACTATCAAACCAGCCCGAAGTTGGCACTGGTGCCAGCTTGGGTCTGGGAGGCATCCTGCCTATCGCATGATTTCAGGAGCCAGTCGGCCACCCTTGCCACAGGCCCCAAACAAAACAACGGCCTTTCCCTCTGAAACAAAACTCACCAGCCCCGGTCCTTATGGCAGATTGTAGGACCCGTTGGCACTATCAAACCAGCCCGAGCTGGCACTGGTGCCAGCTTGGGTCTGGGAGGCATCCCGCCTATCGCTGGATTTTCAGGAGCCAGCCGCCACTCCAGGCCTAGGCCCCAAACATAAACCACCAGGCCTTTCCCTCTGAAACAAAACTCACCAGCCCCAGTTCCCTGATGGCAGATTGTGGGACTCATTGGCACTATCAAACCAGCCCGAAGTTGGCACTGGTGCCAGCTTGGGTCTGGGAGGCATCCCATGCCTATCGCGGATTTTCAGGAGCCAACCTGGCACTCCGGGCCACAGGGCCCCAAACATAAACAACGCCCCTTTCCCTGGGAAACAAAAGTCACCAGCCCCGGTCCTGATGGCAGATTGTGGGACTCGCTGGCACTATCAAACCAGCCCGAAGTTGGCACTGGTGCCAGCTTGGGTCTGGGAGGCATCCTGTGATCATTTTTTTCAGGAGCCAGCCGGCCACTCCAGGCACAGGCCCCCAAACATAAACAACGGGCCTTTCCCTCTGAAACAAAACTCACCAGCCCGGTCCTGATGGCAGATTGGTGGGACCTCGTTGGCACTATCAAACCAGCCCTCTGAGCTGGCACTGGTGCCAGCTTGGGTCTGGGAGGCATCCTGCATATTCGCGGATTTTCAGGAGCCAACCTGGCCACTGGGCCTATGGCCCCCAAACATAAACAACGGGCCTTTCCTCTGAAACAAAAAGTCACCAGCCCCGGTCCTTGGTGGCAGATTGTGGGACCCGTTGGCACTATCAAACCAGCCCGAAAGTTGGCACTGGTGCCAGCTTGTCTGGGAGGCATCCCATGCATCGCTGATTTTCAGGAGCCAGTCAGCCACCTCCGGCCACAGGCCCCCAAACATAAAAACGGCCTTTCCTCTGGAAACAAAAACTCACCAGCCCCAGTCCATGATGGCAGATTGTAGGACTCCGTTACAAAATCAAACCAGCCCGAAGTTGGCACTGGTGCCAGCTTGGGTCTGGGAGGCATCCTGCCTATCGCTGGATTTTTCAGGAGCCAGTCGCCACTCCGGGCCTATGGCCCCCAAACATAAACAACGGCCTTTCCTCTGAAACAAAAGTCACCAGCCCCAGTCCTTGATGGCAGATTGTAGGACTCCGTTGGCACGATCAAACCAGCCTGAAGTTGGCACTGGTGCCAGCTTGGGTCTGGGGAGGCATCCCCGCCGCGACGCTGATTTTCAGGAGTCAGCCGCCACTCTTTTGGCCTATGGCCCCCCAAACATAAACAACGGCCTTTCCTCTGAAACAAAAAAACTCACCAGCCCCCGTCCTTGATGGCAGATTGTGGGACCCGCTGGCACTATCAAAACCAGCCTCGAGATGGCACTGGTGCCAGCTTGGGTCTGGGGAGGCATCCTCTATCGCGATTTTGTAGGAGCCAGCCGCCACTCCGGGCACAGGTCCCCAAACATAAACAACGGCCTTTTCCTTCTGAAACAAAAGTAACATAAACAACGGGCCTTTCCTCTGAAACAAAAGTCACCAGCCCCGGTTCCTTGATGGCAGATTGTGGGACTCCGCTGGCACTATCAAACCAGCCCGAAGTTGGCACTGGTGCCAGCTTGGGTCTGGGAGGCATCCTGCGACGCGGATTTTCAGGAGCCAGCCGGGCCACTCGGCCACAGGCCCCCAAACATAAAACAACGGGCCTTTCCCCTCTGAAACAAAAAGTCACCAGCCCCGCCCTGATGGCAGATTGTGGGACCTGCTGGCATTATCAAACCAGCCCGAAGTTGGCACTGGTGCCAGCTTGGGTCTGGGAGGCATCCTGCGTGATCGCCGATTTTCAGGAGCCAGCCGGCCACTCCGGCCTATGGCCCCAAAACATAAACAACGGCCTTTCCCTCTGAAACAAAACTCACCAGCCCCGGTCCTTGATGGCAGATTGTTTCCCGCTGGCACTATCAAACCAGCCCGAGCTGGCACTGGTGCCAGCTTGGGTCTGGGAGGCATCCTGCCTAAACATCGCCGATTTTCAGGAGCCAGCCGCCACCCGGCCCAGGCCCCCAAACATAAACAACGGCCTTTCCCTCTGAAACAAAAAAGTCACCAGCCCCTGGTCCTGATGGCAGATTGTGGGACTCCGCTGGCACTATCAAACCAGCCCGAAGTTGGCACTGGTGCCAGCTTGGGTCTGGGAGGCATCCCATGATCGCTGATTTTCAGGAGCCAGCCGCCACTCCAGGCCTATGGCCCCAAACATAAACAACGGGCCTTCCCTCTGAAACAAAAAAGTCACCAGCCCCCGGTCCCTGATGGCAGATTGTGGGACTCCGTTGGCACTATCAAACCAGCCCGAAGTTGGCACTGGTGCCAGCTTGGGTCTGGGAGGCATCCTGCGTATCGCGGATTTTCAGGAGCCAGCCGCCACCCGGGCACAGGCCCCCAAACATAAACAACGGCCTTTCCCTCTGAAACAAAAGTCACCAGCCCCGGTTCCTGATGGCAGATTGTGGGACCTCGCTGGCACTATCAAACCAGCCCGAGTTGGCACTGGTGCCAGCTTGGGTCTGGGAGGCATCCTGCGTGATCGCTGATTTTCAGGAGCCAGCCGGGCCACTCCAGGCCTAGGCCCCCAAACATAAACAACGGCCTTTCCTCTGAAACAAAACTCACCAGCCCCGGTTCCTTGATGGCAGATTGTGGGACTCGCTGGCACTATCAAACCAGCCCGAGTTGGCACTGGTGCCAGCTTGGGTCTGGGAGGCATCCTGCGTGCATCGCTGATTTTCAGGAGCCAGCCGGCCCCGGGCCCCCCAAACATAAACAACGGGCCTTTCCCTCTGAAACAAAAACTCACCAGCCCCGGTTCTTGATGGCAGATTGTGGGACTCCGTTGGCACTATCAAACCAGCCCGAGTTGGCACTGGTGCCAGCTTGGGTCTGGGAGGCATCCTGCGTATCGCGGATTTTCAGGAGCCAGCCGCCACCCGGCCAGGGCCCCCAAACATAAACAACGGGCCTTTCCTCTGAAACAAAAACTCACCAGCCCCCAGTCCTGATGGCAGATTGTGGGACCTGCTTGGCACTATCAAACCAGCCCGAAGTTGGCACTGGTGCCAGCTTGGGTCTGGGAGGCATCCTGCGCATCGCTGGATTTTCAGGAGCCAGCCGCCACCCGGCCTATGGCCCCAAACATAAACAACGGGCCTTTCCCTCTGAAACAAAAAGTCACCAGCCCCGGTCCTGATGGCAGATTGTGGGACCTCCGCTGGCACTATCAAACCAGCCCGAAGCTGGCACTGGTGCCAGCTTGGGTCTGGGAGGCATCCTGCATATCGCGGATTTTCAGGAGCCAGCCGGCCACCCGGCCACAGGCCCCCAAACATAAACAACGGGCCTTTCCCTCTGAAACAAAAGTCACCAGCCCCGGTTCCTGATGGCAGATTGTGGGACTCCTGCCTGGCACTATCAAACCAGCCCGAAGTTGGCACTGGTGCCAGCTTGGGTCTGGGAGGCATCCTGCGTATCGCGGATTTTCAGGAGCCAGCCGCCACCCGGCCTATGGCCCCAAAACATAAACAACGGCCTTTCCCTCTGAAAACAAAACTCACCAGCCCCGTCCCTGATGGCGATTGTGGGACCCGCTGGCACTATCAAACCAGCCCGAAGTTGGCACTGGTGCCAGCTTGGGTCTGGGAGGCATCCCGCCGATCGCGATTTTCAGGAGCCAGCCGCCACCCGGCCACAGGCCCCCAAACATAAACAACGGGCTTTTCCTGAAACAAAACTCACCAGCCCCGGTCCTGATGGCAGATTGTGGGACTCCGCTGGCACTATCAAACCAGCCCGAAGTTGGCACTGGTGCCAGCTTGGGTCTGGGAGGCATCCCGCGTGATCGCGGATTTTCAGGAGCCAGCCGCCACCCGGGCCTATGGCCCCCAAACATAAACAACGGGCCTTTCCTCTGAAACAAAAAACTCACCAGCCCCGGTCCTTGATGGCAGATTGTGGGACTCCGCTGGCACTATCAAACCAGCCCGAAGTTGGCACTGGTGCCAGCTTGGGTCTGGGAGGCATCCCGCGTGATCGCTGATTTTCAGGAGCCAGCCGGCCACCCGGGCCTATGGCCCCCAAACATAAACAACGGGCCTTTCCCTCTGAAACAAAAAGTCACCAGCCCCGGGTCCTGATGGCAGATTGTGGGACTCCGCTGGCACTATCAAACCAGCCCGAAGTTGGCACTGGTGCCAGCTTGGGTCTGGGAGGCATCCTGCGATCGCTGGATTTTCAGGAGCCAGCCGCCACTCCGGCCTATGGCCCCCAAACATAAACAACGGGCCTTTCCCTCTGAAACAAAAACTCACCAGCCCCGGTCCTTGATGGCAGATTGTGGGACCTCGCTGGCACTATCAAACCAGCCCGAAGTTGGCACTGGTGCCAGCTTGGGTCTGGGAGGCATCCCATGATCGCTGGATTTTCAGGAGCCAGCCGCCACCCGGCCTATGGCCCCCAAACATAAACAACGGGCCTTTCCCTCTGAAACAACAAAAGTCACCAGCCCCGGTCCTTGATGGCAGATTGTGGGACTCGCTGGCACTATCAAACCAGCCCGAAGTTGGCACTGGTGCCAGCTTGGGTCTGGGAGGCATCCTGCGTATCGCTGGATTTTCAGGAGCCAGCCGGCCACCCGGGCCTAGGGCCCCAAAAACAAAAAACAACGGCCTTTCCCTCTGAAACAAAAGTCACCAGCCCCGGTCCTGATGGCAGATTGTGGGACCTGCTGGCACTATCAAACCAGCCCGAAGTTGGCACTGGTGCCAGCTTGGGTCTGGGAGGCATCCCATGTATCGCTGATTTTCAGGAGCCAGCCGCCACTCCGGGCCTAGGCCCCCAAACATAAACAACGGCCTTTCCCTCTGAAACAAAAAAGTCACCAGCCCCGTCCTGATGGCAGATTGTGGGACCTCGCTGGCACTATCAAACCAGCCCGAAGTTGGCACTGGTGCCAGCTTGGGTCTGGGAGGCATCCTGCGTATCGCCGATTTTCAGGAGCCAGCCGCCACCCGGCCTATGGCCCCCAAACATAAACAACGGGCCTTTCCCTCTGAAACAAAAACTCACCAGCCCCGGTCCTGATGGCAGATTGTGGGACTCGCTGGCACTATCAAACCAGCCCGAAGTTGGCACTGGTGCCAGCTTGGGTCTGGGAGGCATCCCGCGTGACGCTGATTTTCAGGAGCCAGCCGGCCACCCGGGCCTATGGCCCCCAAACATAAACAACGGGCCTTTCCCTCTGAAACAAAAAACTCACCAGCCCCGGTCCTTGATGGCAGATTGTGGGACCTCGCTGGCACTATCAAACCAGCCCGAAGTTGGCACTGGTGCCAGCTTGGGTCTGGGAGGCATCCCAAGTGATCGCTGGATTTTCAGGAGCCAGCCGCCACCCGGCCTATGGCCCCCAAACATAAACAACGGGCCTTTCCCTCTGAAACAAAACTCACCAGCCCCGGTCCTTGATGGCAGATTGTGGGACTCGCTGGCACTATCAAACCAGCCCGAAGTTGGCACTGGTGCCAGCTTGGGTCTGGGAGGCATCCCGCGATCGCCGGATTTTCAGGAGCCAGCCGCCACTCCGGCCTATGGCCCCCAAACATAAACAACGGGCCTTTCCCTCTGAAACAAAAGTCACCAGCCCCGGTCCTTGATGGCAGATTGTGGGACTCCGCTGGCACTATCAAACCAGCCCGAAGTTGGCACTGGTGCCAGCTTGGGTCTGGGAGGCATCCCGCGTGATCGCCGATTTTCAGGAGCCAGCCGCCACTCCCGGCCTATGGCCCCCAAACATAAACAACGGGCCTTTCCCTCTGAAACAAAAAGTCACCAGCCCCGTCCTTGATGGCAGATTGTGGGACCTGCTGGCACTATCAAACCAGCCCGAGTTGGCACTGGTGCCAGCTTGGGTCTGGGAGGCATCCCGCGATCGCCGATTTTCAGGAGCCAGCCGCCACTCCGGCCTATGGCCCCCAAACATAAACAACGGGCCCTTTCCTCTGAAACAAAAAAACCACCAGCCCCGGTCCTGATGGCAGATTGTGGGACTCCGCTGGCACTATCAAACCAGCCCGAAGCTGGCACTGGTGCCAGCTTGGGTCTGGGAGGCATCCCGCGATCGCCGATTTTCAGGAGCCAGCCGGCCACCCGGCCTATGGCCCCCAAACATAAACAACGGGCCTTTCCCTCTGAAACAAAACTCACCAGCCCCGGTCCTTGATGGCAGATTGTGGGACTCTGCTGGCACTATCAAACCAGCCCGAAGTTGGCACTGGTGCCAGCTTGGGTCTGGGAGGCATCCCGCGTGATCGCTGATTTTCAGGAGCCAGCCGCCACTCCGGCCTATGGCCCCCAAACATAAACAACGGGCCTTTCCCTCTGAAACAAAACTCACCAGCCCCGGTCCCTGATGGCAGATTGTGGGACTCCGCTGGCACTATCAAACCAGCCCGAAGCTGGCACTGGTGCCAGCTTGGGTCTGGGAGGCATCCTGCGTGACGCGGGATTTTCAGGAGCCAGCCGCCACTCCGGGCACAGGCCCCCAAACATAAACAACGGGCCTTTCCCTCTGAAACAAAAAGTCACCAGCCCCGGTCCTTGATGGCAGATTGTGGGACCTCGCTGGCACTATCAAACCAGCCCGAAGTTGGCACTGGTGCCAGCTTGGGTCTGGGAGGCATCCTGCGCGTCGCCGGATTTTCAGGAGCCAGCCGGCCACCCGGGCCTAGGCCCCCAAACATAAACAACGGCCTTTCCCTCTGAAACAAAAAACCACCAGCCCCGGTCCTTGATGGCAGATTGTGGGACTCGCTGGCACTATCAAACCAGCCCGAAGCTGGCACTGGTGCCAGCTTGGGTCTGGGAGGCATCCTGCCTATCGCTGGATTTTCAGGAGCCAGCCGCCACCCGGCCTATGGCCCCCAAACATAAACAACGGGCCTTTCCCTCTGAAACAAAAACTCACCAGCCCCGGTCCTGATGGCAGATTGTGGGACTCCGCTTGGCACTATCAAACCAGCCCGAAGTTGGCACTGGTGCCAGCTTGGGTCTGGGAGGCATCCTGCGATCGCTGGATTTTCAGGAGCCAGCCGCCACTCCGGGCCTATGGCCCCCAAACATAAACAACGGGCCTTTCCCTCTGAAACAAAAGTCACCAGCCCCGGTCCTTGATGGCAGATTGTGGGACTCCTCGCTGGCACTATCAAACCAGCCCGAAGCTGGCACTGGTGCCAGCTTGGGTCTGGGAGGCATCCCATGTATCGCTGGATTTTCAGGAGCCAGCCGGCCACCCGGGCCTATGGCCCCCAAACATAAACAACGGGCCTTTCCCTCTGAAACAAAACTCACCAGCCCCAGTCCTGATGGCAGATTGTGGACTCCGCTGGGCACTATCAAACCAGCCCGAAGTTGGCACTGGTGCCAGCTTGGGTCTGGGAGGCATCCTGCGTAT
>NW_022148523.1:0-151090 GCF_901933205.1 Camarhynchus parvulus | reverse complement strand
TAGGGTGGTTATGGGGGGTAATGGGGCGGTTATAGGGGGGCTGTGGGGTGGTTATGGGGTGGTTATGGGGCGCTATGGGGTGGTATGGGGTATTATAGGGTGGTTATGGGGGGTAATGGGGTGGTTATAGGGGGGCTATGGGGTGGTTATGGGGTGGTTATGGGGCACTATGGGGCACTATGGGGTGGTGATGGGGCGCTATGGGGCAGCCCCACATCCCGTTGTGCCCCACAGGTGCGGGTGTGGGTGTTCCCCGAGGGCACGCGCAACCACAGCGGCTCCATGCTGCCCTTCAAGCGCGGCGCCTTCCACCTGGCCGTGCAGGCGCAGGTACGGGGGATGTGGGGCGCTATGGGGCACTATGGGGTGGTTATGGGGCGCTATGGGGTGGTTATGGGGCGCTATGGGGCGCTATGGGGTGGTTATGGGGCGCTTATGGGGGCATGGGGTTTTATGGGGTGGTTATGGGGTGCTATTGGAGGGCTATGGGGTGGGTATGGGGTTCTGTGTTGGTGCTTATGGGGTGGTTATGGGGAGCTGTGGGGCAGTTAGGGGGTGGTTATAGGGCAGTTACGGGGCAGCTATAAGGCGGTTATGGAGCAGTTGTAAGGTGGTTATGGGGCAGCTGTGGGGCAGTTATGGGGCAGTTATGGGGCAGCTGTGGGGCAGGAGGAGCCCCCCCGAGCCCGTCGTGCCCCACAGGTCCCCGTGGTCCCCATCGTCATCTCGTCCTACCAGCACTTCTACAGCAAACGGGAGCGGCGCTTCACGGCCGGTGAGGGGGCGCGGGGGGCTCCCTGTGGGGCATTTATGGGTCTGGGGTCCCAATGTGGGGTATATTTGGGGCTGGGGTCCCAATGTGGGTCTGGGGTCTCTCTGTGGGGTATATTTGGGGCTGGGGTCCCAATGTGGGTCTGGGGTCTCTCTGTGGGGTATATTTGGGGCTGGGGTCTCTCTGTGGGGTATATTTGGGGCTGGGGTCCCAATGTGGGTCTGGGGTCTCTCTGTGGGGTATTTATGGGTGTGGGGTCCCAATGTGGGTCTGGGGTCTCTCTGTGGGGTATTTATGGGTCTGGGGTCTCTCTGTGGGTCTGGGGTCTCTCTGTGGGGTGTTTATGGGTCTGGGGTCTCTCTATGGGGTATATTTGGGGCTGGGGTCCCAATGTGGGTCTGGGGTCTCTCTGTGGGGTATATTTGGGTCTGGGGTCTCTCTGTGGGGTATATTTGGGTCTGGGGTCTCTGTGGGGTATTTATGGGGCTGGGGTCTCTCTGTGGGGTCCCAATGTGGGTCTGGGGTCTCTCTATGGGGTATATTTGGGTCTGGGGTCCCAATGTGGGTCTGGGGTCTCTCTGTGGGGTGTATTTGGGTCTGGGGTCCCAATGTGGGTCTGGGGTCCCCCAGGTGAGTGCGTGATCCAGGTGCTGCCCCCGCTGCCCACGCGGGGGCTGGGCCCGGCCGATGTTCCCGCGCTGACCGAACGCGTCCGCGCCGCCATGCTGGACGCCTTCGAGGCGCTGTCGGCCGAGCTGCGCCCGCCGGCCGCTCCGGCCACCCCCGGTGACCATCGGAGTGACCGCCAGAGTGACCCCCAGAGTGACCCAAGGAATGATCCCTGGAGTGACCCCCAGAGTGACCCACACAGCCCCACGGCCACCCCAAGCAACCACTGGAGTGACCACCGGAGTGACCCAAGGAATGACCCCCAGAGTGACCCCTGGAGTGACCAACACAGCCCTACGGCCACCCAGAGTGACCCCCAGCGCCCCACAGAGCCCTGGGGTGACCCCCAGTATCCGGCAGTGCCCCAGAGTGACCCCCGGAGTGACCCCCGGAGTGACCCCCGGAGTGACCCCCGGAGTGACCGCCAGCCCTGCCCGGTGGGGGCCCCGCAGTGACCCCCGGCCCTGCAGCCCCACAGCAGTGGGGCAGGGACTGACCCCCAAGTGGGGACAAACTGACCCACAAGTTGGACACGGTTTGACCCCCAAGTGTGGCCACAACTGACCCCTGAGTGGGGACAAACTGACCCCCAAGTGGGGCCTCAAGTGACCCCCAAGGGAGGCCACAACTGACCCCTAAGTGTGGCCTGGACTGACCCCCAAGTGGGGACAAACTGACCCACAACGGAGGCCACAGCTGACCCCTAAGTGGGGCCTGGAGTGACCCCTAAGTGGGGCCTGAACTGACCTACAAGTGTGGACAAACTGACCCCCAAGTGTGGCCACAACTGGCCCCTGAGTGGGGCCTGGACTGACCCCTAAGTGGGGACAAACTGACCCCCAAGTGGGGACAAACTGACCCACAAGTGGGGCCTGGAATGATCCCCAAGTGGGGCCTGGACTGACCCACAAGTGGGGACAAACTGGCCGCTAAGTGTGGCCTGGACTGACCCCTAAGCGGGGCCTGGGGTGACCCACAAGTGGGGACAAACTGACCCCCAAGTGTGGCCTGGAGTGACCCCTGAGTGGTGTCTGCAGTGACCCCAGGGTGCCCCACAGCGGGACGAGGCCGTGACCCACGGCCAAGGGCGTGGCCAGGGCGTGGCCAGGGCGTGGCCGGTGCTGATTGGCTGCCACAGCCAAGCCCCGCCCCCTTGATGATGTGTATTTATTGGGGGGGGGGATGCGGATTTTGCCAAATTTCCCTCCCGGCTTTTAATAAACCCCCCCAAAATCCCCCCCAAAAACCCTGGGGTGCTGTGACATCACTGTGATGTCATCGGGGCGGGGATGATGTCATCAAAGGGGGGATCATTGGGGGGAGGGGTTTGGGAATTGTGGGGAGGGTCCCGGGGTCTGGGGGGGTCCGGTTTGGGGCATTGGGGGGTCCTGGGGGTTGGGACTGGGATTTGGGACTGGGATGGGACTGGGATCAGGACTGGGATGGGGACCAAGATCAGAACTGGGATTGGGATCAAGATGATGGGTCTGGTACCAAGATTGGGGCTGGGATCAAGACACTGGAACCGCGACCAAAACCCAAACCAACCCCCAAAACCCCAAACCTACCACCCCAAAAAAACACCAAAAAAAACTCAAAAAAATCCCCAATTATTCCAAATTTTCTTTAATTTTTCCAACTCAAGAAGCCTGGCTCGGGTACCCCCAGATCTGCGGCGCCGCCCCAGCCCCAGCGGCGCTCCCGCCGTGGGTGCTGGGGTGGGATGGTGAGAATGGGACTGGGATTGGGGCTGGGATTGGGATTGGGGCTGGGATTGGGATTGGGGCTGGGATTGGGGCTGGGATTGGGATTGGGGCTGGGATCAAGATGATGGGTCTGAGACCAAGACTGGGACCAGGATCAGGACTGGGACTTGGACAGGGATCAAGATGATGGGACCGGGACCAAGACTGGGACTGGGATTGGGACCGGGATTGGGACTTGGGCTGGCATCAAGACACTGCAATTACAACCACCAAACACCAAAAAAACCCACTCATTATTCCAGATTTTCTTTAATTTTTCCTTACTCCAACCATCAGAACGCTGCTCAAGAAGCCTGGCTCGGGTACCCCCAGATCTGCGGCGCCGCCCCAGCCGCAGCGGCGGCGTCCCTGGCGTGGGTGCGCTGGTGGCGCCGGTGGTGCGAGCTGCGGCTGAAGCTCTTGCCGCAGAGCCCGCAGCCGTACGGGCGCTCGCCGGTGTGGCTGCGCCGGTGCTGGCTCAGCGTGGAGCGGTCGGTGAAGCTCTTGCCGCAGTCGGCGCAGCCGTACGGGCGCTCGCCGGTGTGGATGCGCCGGTGCCGGCTCAGGTTGGAGCTGACGTTGAAGCGCTTGCCGCAGTGGCCGCAGGCGTACGGCCGCTCGCCCGTGTGGATGCGCAGGTGCTTGACCAGGTCCGAGCTCTGGCCGAAGCTCTGCCAGCACTCCCCGCACGTGTTGGGGATGCCCAGAGCGGATTTGGGCCGCGCTCGGCCGCCCCTGCGCTGCCCCTTGGGGCTCCTCCGGCCGTCCAGGCGCGCGCGGGGCCGCGGCGTGGCCGGAGAGTGACCGCAGGTGTCGGTCAGTGCGGTGTGGGAGTGACCGCAGGTACCGGTCAGCGCGGTGTGGGAGTGACCGCAGGCTGCGGTCAGCGCGGTGTGGGAGTGACCGCAGGTGTCGGTCAGTGCGGTGTGGGAGTGACCGCAGGTGTTGGTCAGCGCGGTGTGGCCGCGGCGGTGACGCTGCAGGTGGGAGCTCTGGGAGAAGGTTTGGCCGCAGTCCGGACAGGTCAGTGGGCAGTGGTCAGCGGAGGGGGCAGTGCTGGGGTGGTGGGATGTGGGGTGGTCATCTGGGCGGTCATCACTGCCAGGCTGCTGGCCGCCGCTGGGCGTGGGCTGTTGGTCATCATTGTCAATGTCCGGCTGGCCGGAGCCGCCCCACTGACCATCGCTGTGCTCCCGCTGACCACTGCCATGGTCCTGCTGACCGCTGCCATGGCTGACCCTCCGGCCATTCCCATCGATGTCCAGCTGGCCGGAGCCGCCCCGCTGACCGCTGTTGCCTCTTTGGCCATTTCCACTGAGCTTCCTCTGTCCAGAGCTGCCTCGCTGACCACGGCCACAAGCCCGCTGACCACGGCCATGGTCTGGCTGTCTGGAGCCGCTGCACTGACCGCTGCCACGGTCACTCCTGTTTCCAGAGCTGTGGTCAGTGCTCAGTCTGTGGTCACTGCTGTGTCCTGAGCCGCCCTGCTGACCGTGACCAATGTCCGTCTGTCCGTAGCAGCCGGGCTGACCGCTGCCTTGGTCAGTGCCGTGTCCAGAGCCATGGTCAGTGCCGTGGTCACTCTGTTGGTCACTGTGGTCACTCCGGTGGTCACTCGGGCGGTCAGTGCTGTGGTCAGTGCTGCGGTCAGTGCTGCGGTCAGTGCTGCGGTCACTCCGGTGGTCACTCCGGTGGTCAGTGCTGCGGTCACTCCGTTGGTCACTCCGTTGGTCACTCCGTTGGTCAGTGCTGTGGTCACTCCGGTGGTCAGTGCTGTGGTCACTCGGGTGGTCAGTGCTGTGGTCACTCCGTTGGTCACTCCGGTGGTCAGTGCTGCGGTCACTCCGTTGGTCACTCCGGTGGTCACTCCGGTGGTCACTGCTGTGGTCACTGCGGTGCCGGGCCAGCGCCGCGCTGCGCTCGAAGCTCAGCCCAGAGCCATGGTCACTGTGGTCACTCCGTTGGTCACTCCGGTGGTCAGTGCTGTGGTCAGTGCTGTGGTCACTCCGGTGGTCACTCCGGTGGTCAGTGCTGTGGTCAGTGCTGTGGTCAGTGCTGTGGTCAGTGCTGTGGTCACTCGGGTGGTCAGTGCTGTGGTCAGTGCTGTGGTCACTCCGTTGGTCACTCCGGTGGTCAGTGCTGCGGTCACTCCGTTGGTCACTCCGGTGGTCACTCCGGTGGTCACTGCGGTGCCGGGCCAGCGCCGCGCTGCGCTCGAAGCTCTGCCCGCACTCCACGCAGATGTTGGGGGGCTCCGCGCCCCCCGCCCCCCTCCGCACCGCCGCCGTCTCCTTCCTCTTCCTCCCCGCCCTGCCCTTCCCCCCCCCACCGCCCCCCTGCCCCTCCCCCCCTCCCCCCCCATCCCCTCCCCCACCCCGGCACCGCTTGGGCGACATCGCCGCCCCCTCCCCCACCCCCGGATCGGGGGGGAAACGCCCCAAAATCGGTCCCGGGAACGGGGGGGGGGTCCCGAGACCCCGGGGCCGCCCCCGGCGCTGCCGGAGCCGCCGCGGCCGCTCCGGACAATGGAGGAGGAGGAGGAGGAGGAGGAGGAGGAGGGGGGGGGGGGGGGGAGGGAGGAGGAGGGGGAGGGGGAGGAGGCAGCGCTGACCCAGGAAGTTCAACCCCCGGGGGCTGCGGGGAAAAAAAAATTAAAAAAAAATTAAAAAAAAGGGGGGGAGGGGAGAGACCCCGCCCCCGCCCCTCCCCCACCTCGCCGACCCCTCCCCCACCCGCCCCGGTTCCGGTTTTTTTGGGGGCGGGGTTTGGCGCCGTTCCCATCCCCCACCCGCGACCCCTCCCCAAAAATTCCCGAATTTTCTTTCTTTTTTTTTTTTTTTTTTTATGGGGAGGGGGTGGGTGGGGGAGGGGCAGAGATCGCACGGGCAGCGCAGATGGGAGGGGCTTTAATGGGGGGAGGGGCGGGGGCAGCCCCCAGGGACATTTTGGGGACATTTTCCCTCTTTTTGTCTCTCTTGGTGACACCGGAGGGGTCCCGACACTGGGGGGGGAGGGGTGGGGACACCCGAGCGTCCGGAATGGATTTGGGGGGGTCCGGAATGGATTTTGGGGGGGTCTGGAATGGATTTTGGGGGGTCTGGAATGGATTTTGGGGGGTCTGGAATGGATTCCCAAACGTCTGGAATGGATTCAGGGGGTCTGAAACGGATTCTGGGGGGTCTGGAATGGATTTTTTGGGGTCTGGAATGGATTCCCAAAAGTCAGGAATGGACTCGCGGGGTCAGGAACGGATTTGGGGGCTCCAACGTGGATTTTGGGGGTCGGGAATGGATTCCCGAGGGTCTGGAACGGATTTCGGGGATCTGGAGTGCATTCCCAAAGGTCTGGAATGGATCCTTGGGCTCTGGAATGGATTTGGGGGTGTCCGGGATGGATTCCAGGATCCGGGATGGATTCCCGAAGGTCCGGGATGGATCTTGGGGCCAGGAATGGAGTTTGGGTTCCCAGGGGTCCCCCCCAAAGGTCCGTGGCCACGGGAACGCCCCCTCGAGTCCCTTCCCCTCCTGTCCGACGGCTCCGGGGGGTCCCGGTTCTGGTTCTGGGGGGTCCCGGTTCCGGAACGGTCCCGGTTCTGGAATGGTCCCGGTTCCGGAACGGTCCTGTCTGTGGGACGGTCCCGGTTCCGCAGGGCTCCGGTTCCGGTGGTTTCCCAGCCCTGGTTCCAGTCCCGGTTCCGGTCCCGGTTCCAGAGATTCCCTGTTCCCAGTCCCGGTTGGCTCCGGTTCCAGTCAGCGTCCTGGTTCCAGTCCTGGTTTTGGTTGTTTCCCAGTCCCGGTGCTGGTCCCGGTTCCGGTTCCAGTTCCAGAGCTTTCCTGGTCCCAATCCCAGTTCCGGTTCTGGTTCCAGAGTTTCCCTGCCCCGGTCCCGGTGCCAGTTCTGATCCTGGTTCCGGTCCCAGAGGTTTCCCAGTTCCGGTTCCAGTTCCGGTTCCAGAAGTTTCTCTCTCCCAGTTCAGGTTCAGGTTCCGGTTCCAGTTCCAGTCCTGGTTCTGGAAGTTTCCCTGCCCCAGTTCAGGTCCCGGTTCCAGTTCCGGTTCCGGTCTTTCCTAGCCCAGGTGCAGCCGCTGGTGCCGGATGAGGGCGGAGCTTCCCCCGAAGCCCTTCCCACAATCCCCGCAGGTGTAGGGCGTGGCACAGCCGAGGGGCGTGGCACAGCCGAGGGGCGTGTCCACACAGTGCCCATGCAGGTGCGCCAGGAGGGCGTGGCCATCTGCAAACCCCGCCCCGCAGCGCTGACAGGTGTGCCCAGGTGAGCAGGTGTGCCCAGGACAGGTGTGCCCAGGTGTGCAGGTGTGCCCAGGTGTGCAGGTGTGCCCAGGACAGGTGTGCCCAGGACAGCTGTGCCCAGGTGTGCAGGTGTGCCCAGGTGTGCAGGTGTGCCCAGGACAGGTGTGCCCAGGACAGCTGTGCCCAGGTGAGCAGGTGTGCCCAGGTGTGCAGGTGTGCCCAGGTGTGCAGGTGTGCCCGGGCGCACAGGTGAGCCCAGGTGTGCCCTTCTTCCTCCTCCTCTTCCTCCCCTCCTCCTCCTCCTCGTTGTCCTGCAGCCCGTGGGCGCGGCGGTGCTTGAGGAAGGCGGAGCTATAACTGAAGCCCCGCCCACACTCCGTACAGGTGTAGGGCCTCTCGCCCAGGTGCGCCCTCAGGTGAGCGCTGAGGTTGGCGCTGCGGCCGAAGCTCCGCCCACACTGGCCGCACCCGAAGCGCCTCTGGCTCACCTGGTGCAGCCGCAGGTGCCGCGCCAGCTGCGGGGCGTGGCCGAAGCCCCGCCCACAGTGGCCGCAGGTGTGCGGGCGCTGGCCCAGGTGCGTGGCCAGGTGAGCGTTGCGGTTGGAGCTGCGCGTGAAACCTTTCCCGCACGCCAGGCAGGTGAACGGCTTCGCGGGGGGCGGGGCCTGCTGCTGGCTCCGCCCACAGCCGCGCCGGCCACGCCCACGGCGGGAGCCACGCCCCGCGGAGGGGGGGAGGGGGCAGGGAGGGGGGAGGGGACAGGGAGGGGAAGGGGAGGGGGAGGGGAGGAGGAGGAGGGAGTCCAGCGTGGGGGGAGGGGCGGGTTCTGCCTCCTCGGGGGCGGGGTCATCGTCGTCATCGCTCGGGGGGGCGGAGTCATCTGGGGGAGAAAGTGAATGGGGGAGTTAGGGGGGGAATTGGGGGAAATAATGAGGGAATTGGGAAAATTTGGGGGAAATAATGGGAAAAAATGGGGGTAAAATGATGGGGAAAAATGGGGAAAATTGGGAAAAATTGGGGGAATTATGGGGGAATGGGGAAAAAAACAGCAGAAATAATGGAGAAAATAATAGGGCAATGATGGGGGAAAATAGGGGGGAAATAATGGGGAATTATGGGGGAATAATTGGGGAAATTATGGGGAATAATGGGGGAAATAATGGGGGAAATTTGGGGAAAATAATGGGGAAATTATGGGGGAAATAATGGGGAAAATAATGGAGAAAAATTGGGGAAAATAATAGGGGAAAATGGGAGAATTAGGAAAAATTGGGAAAATTATGGGGGAATCATAAGGAAAATTATAGGGAATAATGGGGGAAAATAACGGGGAATAAATGGGGGAATAATGGGGAAATTATGGGAAATAATGGGGAAATAATGGAGAAAATAATGGGGCAATAATGGGGGAAAATAATGGGGAAAATTGAAGAAATTTGGGGAATTTGGGGGAATAATGGAGAAAATAATGGGGGATGATGGGAAAAATTATGGGGAGAAATTGGGGGAAACAATGAGGGAATAATGGCAGAAATAATGGGGAATGAAAGGGAAATAATGGGAAAAAAATTAAGGAAAATAATGGGGAAATTTGAGAAAATAACGGGGGAAATAACGGGGAGAAATTTGGGAAATTTGGGGAAATTGGGGTGGGGGCTGAGGTGTGGGGAGGGGTCCCAGCTCACCTGCAGGGGCCACCCTGAGGATCTCCCACTCCTTGGAGTCGTTGGGGTCGGGCACCCCCAGCTCCTCCTCGGGCTCCAGCCGGGACACAATGTTGGGCTTGGGGATGGGGAAATCTGGGCCAAAAACACCAGAAAAAGGGAAAAAAAAGGGAAAAAAAAGGGAAAATCGGGGTCATCGTGGCTCCATTCCAGCGGGGTTTCCACTTCAAATGCAGGGGGTTTATCTCCTTGTTTTATTTTTTGGGGTTATTTTGGGGAGGGGGATTTTGGGGAGGGGGATTTTGAGCAGGAGAATTTTGGGGGATAATTTTTGAGGAGAATTTTTGAGGAGAATTTTGGGGGGTTATTTTGAGGAGGGGGATTTTGAGGAGAATTTTGGAGGAGGATTTTGAGGAGGAGGATTTTGGCAGATAATTCTGGGGAGTTATTTTGGGGAGGGGGATTTTGGGGGAGGATTTGGGGAGATAATTTTGGGAGGTTATTTTAAGGAGGGGGATATTGAGGAGGGGGATTTTGGGAAGGGGATTTTGGGAAGGGGATTTTGGGAAGGGGATTTTGGGAAGGGGGATTTTGGGAAGGGGGGTTTTGAGGAGGGGGATTTTGAGGAGGGGGATTTTGAGGAAGGGGATTTTGGGAAGGGGATTTTGGGAAGGGGATTTTGGGAAGGGGGATTTTGGGAAGGGGGGATTTTGAGGAGGGGGATTTTTAAGAGGAGGGATTTTGGGGATAATTTTTGAGGATAATTTTGGGGGGTAATTTTGGGGAGGAGGATTTTAAGGAGGGGGGTTTTGAGGAGGGGGGTTTTGGGAAGGGGATTTTGGGAAGGGGGATTTTGGGAAGGGGATTTTGAGGAAGGGGATTTTGAGGAGGGGGATTTTGAGGAAGGGGATTTTGGGAAGGGGATTTTAAGGAGGGGGATTTTGAGGAAGGGGATTTTGGGAAGGGGGATTTTGAGGAAGGGGATTTTGAGGAGGGGGATTTTGAGGAGGGGGATTTTGGGAAGGGGATTTTGAGGAGGGGGATTTTGAGGAGGAAGATTTTGGGAAGGGGATTTTGGGAAGGGGATTTTAAGGAAGGGGATTTTGGGAAGGGGATTTTGGGAAGGGGATTTTAAGGAGGGGGATTTTGAGGAAGGGGATTTTGGGAAGGGGATTTTAAGGAAGGGGATTTTGAGGAAGGGGATTTTGGGAAGGGGATTTTAAGGAAGGGGATTTTGAGGAAGGGGATTTTGGGAAGGGGATTTTAAGGAGGGGGATTTTGAGGAAGGGGATTTTGGGAAGGGGATTTTAAGGAGGGGGATTTTGAGGAAGGGGATTTTGGGAAGGATTCGGGGGCCATTCGAGGGCTCACCCAGCAGGATCAGGGACTCGTAGCTCTCCTGCATGGCGCCGCCTCCTCCGCTCCTGCCGAGCCGGGCGCGGGGCGGGTTCGGCACCCCCGGGGACCCCCGGGGACCCCCGGGCCGGGCGATGCTCGGGGGGCCCGGGGCTCCCCCGGCCCGGCCGCTCCGGGAAGCTCCGCCCGGGAGCGGATGGAGCCGCCGCCGCTGCCCCAGGAAGTGCCGCCCCTCGAGGCGGCTCCTCCTCCTCCTCCTCTTCATCCTCATGCCGCTCTCCTCCTCCTCCTCTTCATCCCTATTCTGCTCTCCTCCTCCTCTTTTCCATCTCCATCCTCATCCAGTTCTTCTCTTCCTCCCCTTCTTCATCCACATCCTGCTCTCCTCCTCTTCCTCCTCCATCTCCATCCTCAGCCCGTTCTTCTCCCCTTCTTCATCTTCATCCTGCTCTTCTCCTCCTTTTCTTCCTCTTCCTCCCCTTTTTCATCTCCATTCTCATCCCACTCTTCCCTCCTCTTCTTCATCCCCATCCTGCTCTCCTCCTCCTCCTCCTCATCTTCATCCCAATCCTGCTCTCCTCCTCCTCCTCCTCTTCATCCCCATCCCGCTCTCATCCTCCTCCTCACCCCCATCTCTTTTCCTCCTCCTCCATCTCCATCCTCAACTCATTCTCCTCCTCTTCCTCCTCCTCTTCATCCCCACCCGCTCTTCCTCCTCCTCCTCCTCCCTGTGCAAACTGGGAGCGCTGGGAGCAGCCCCGGCTCTGAATTTATGAGGGGCAGCCGGGGCAGGGCCGGGGCTGCCGCTGCCGAGGGAACACGGGGGGCACCGGGGGCGCTTCACGAGAATTTAACGCAAAACAAATAAAAGAATAAAGGACCCAAAACCTGCAAAATCCGCGCTGAGATCGGGGCCACGCCATGACCGGAGCTGTGAGGGGACGAGGGCGGGATCGCCCCTCAGCGCCGCCCTGACCAATCAGCGCGAAACGAGTGACGCGGCGGCGCAAGCAGCCAATCAGAATGAGCTGTAGGGTTTGGGCGGGAAAATCAGCCAATAGGAGCGAGGGACGGGCTCAGCGGGGTATTTGAAGGGGTCTGTGAGGGGAGTGACGGCTCAAAATGGCGCGGGAGGGAGAAACGGGCGTGGAACGTCCGGGAATGTTCCAGAAGGTCAAAAAATCGCTGAGGGTGAGTCGGGGATGGAGCAGGGGTTGTCTGAGAGAGGCACCGAGCCCTGGAAGCGGCTCCTGCTGGGACTCCCGGCCTGTTCCTGAGGAGTTCAGTGCCTGAGATTTACAAAATTTCATCATTCCCTCATAGAAATCCGCTCCTGGAAAAGGCACTGGGCATTGCCAACTGGATTGGAGTTAATTTAATCAGCTTTGGGCACCTGGCGATGTCAACAAATCCTGCGGTTGGTTTCTTTGGAGTTATTCCACTTTCACTATCTGGCTCCAAAAAGGCAAAATTTAAGCCCAAAAGGGACTTTAATTTTTGGGATGAAGTTCAGACGGACATGGCAGCAAAACAAACCTGGGATAGTGGAGGTTTTTTCACCTCCGTTTTAACTTTTATTCTGGAAAATCCTTGCCCATGTCCGCCAGCACCAAACCCACCCCAGGAAAAAAACCAAATTTACCCTCGAGAGGGACTTTTAAACCACCTAAAGGATGGTTTAAACCACTTAAAGGACGGTTTAAACCACCTAAAGGATGGTTTAAACCACTTAAAGGACGGTTTAAACTTAACGTCGGTTAAACTTAACGATGCAAACGGCAGTGATGCAAACGGTGGTGGGGGGGGGACGACGGCGGAACCCCCACATTTCTCACCTTTTATTCTGCAAAACCCCCCCCTCAAAAAGGGGGGCAAATCCAACCCAAAAAGGGACAGATGCACCCGAAACGCCCACCCTCAGCTCCAGGAGGGTCGACGTGCCCGTCCAGTCGGGGCGCCAGGAAGACGCGGCGGCCGCGGCACACGAAGCTGACGACGCCACGGTAGCCGGCGCGGGGCACGCCGGATTTGAGGTCGTCCATGAGCCCCAAAGCTTTGGCCAAAGCCTTGAAGGAATCCCTGCCCCGATACTGGAGCCTGACCGGGCCCGAATCCCTCCCCGAATCCTTCTGCAGCTCCTCCAGGTGGATTTCGGGGGCGGAATAAACCTGCTGGAGGAAGAATCCTTCGTACCGGTCCTTTTTGAGGTAAGAAAGGTCCATTTGGGTGAAAGGCACGAAGCGGTCGTTGAGTTTGATGAACTTTAAGTACTGATCGTAAAACTGCCCGTGGCTCACGCCTTTCCTACCGAACGTCATCGTCCTGGACACCTCGGGCCGGACGCAGGCCCGGCCGCGCCGCTGCTCCGGCTGCCTCATCCAATCGTCCCAAAACGCCGGCGGCCATTTGGGCTCCAGCTCATCCCAGAGCTCGGCCAACAACAACCACCCCAAGCCGGGGAAGAAATCGGTTCTGTAGAGCAGCTCGGCGCGCCCGGCGTCCACCAAGGCCTCCTTGCCGTTGTCGTTCCACGCCGAGGCGCACCACAGGCTGGGATCCTGCTCCAGCAGCGGCAGCACCGCCTGGAAATACTCGAAGAAATCCGGCGCCACCTCCAGGTCGTCCTCCACCACGATGGCGGCGCGGTAGCGGAAGGCGCGGAACACCTGCCCCAGCGCCCAGCGGTAGTGCCGGGAGATTTTGTAATACCCTTGGAACTTGCGGTGCTCCGGCGGCACCGGCACGTCGCTGAGGTCGGGCTGGCGGATGTGCGACACGGCGGCGCCGTAGGACGCGATGACGGCCGCCGTCTCGGCGTGGCCGCAGTCCTGCGACACGATCACCGGGAAGCGCCGCGCTCTGGGGCGGTAGCGCAGGATCTTATCCAGGCAGCGCCGCACCGAGCTGCGGTCGCACGCCAGCACCAGCACCGGGATCACCGGCGCCGCCTCCTCCTCCTCGTCCTCCTCGCGGGCGGCGGGTTTTGGGGTTTTTCGCGGCGTTTTCGGCGTTCTGGGCGGCGCTTTGTGGCGCTGCAGCCGGCTGAGCTGCTGGATCTGCAGCAGGAGCTCGCGCTGCAGCCGCAGCTCGGCCTCGGCGTCCTGCGCCAGCTGCAGCAGCTGCGCCGGCAGCAGGCGCGGCTTCGGCGGGAGCTGTGCGGGCCCGGCGCCCAGCGCGCCGGCGGCCCCACAGCAGCAGCAGCAGCAGCCCGTTCCAGGCGAGGAAGAGCGCGGCACCCAGCAGAGCCAGGCTGCTCTTCTTCAGCATCCTTCACATGGGGCTGGGGGGGAAAAGAGAGAAATTCGGGTTAAAAATGAGGGGAAAAGGGAAATTCGGGTTAAAAATGGCAGAAAAAGAGAAATTTGGGTTAAAAATGGCAGAGAAAGAAATCTGGGTTAAAAATGAGGGGAAAAGGGAAATCTGGGTTAAAAATGAGGGGAAAAGGGAAATCTGGGTTAAAAATGAGGGGAAAAGGGAAATTTGGGTTAAAAATGAGGGGAAAAGGGAAATTCGGGTTAAAAATGAGGGGAAAAGAGAAATTTGGGTTAAAAATGGCAGAGAAAGAAATTTGGGTTAAAAATGAGGGGAAAAGGAGAAATTTGGGTTAAAAATGGCAGAGAAAGAAATTGGGGTTAGAAATGGCAGAAAAAGAGAAATTTGGGTTAAAAATGGCAGAAAAGGAGAAATTCGGGGTCAGATATGGGCAATTCCTGGGATTAGGAGGAGAAAAAGTCAAAATTCCCAATTTTTGGGTCAGCAGAGCCAGGCTGCTCTTCTTCAGGATCCTTCACATGGGGCTGGGGGCGAGGGAAAGGAGAGAAATTCGGGTTAAAAATGAGGGGAAAAGGGAAATTCAAGGTTAGAAATGGCAGAAAAAGAGAAATTTGGGTTGAAAATGAGGGGAAAAGGGAAATTCGGGTTAAAAATGGCAGAAAAAGAGAAATTTGGGGTTAGAAATGGCAGAGAAAGAAATTAGGGTTAGAAATGGCAGGAAAGGAGAAATTTGGGTTAAAAATGGCAGAAAAAGAGAAATTTGGGGTCAGAAATGGCAGAAAAAGAGAAATTTGGGTTAAAAATGAGGGGAAAAGGGAAATTGGGGGTCAGAAACGGCAGAAAAGGAGAAATTTGGGATTAGAAATGGCAGGAAAGGAGAAATTTGGGGTTAGAAATGGCAGAAAAGGGAAATTTGGGGTTAGAAATGGGCAGTTCCTGGGATTAGGAGGAGAAAAAGTCAAAACTTCCAATTTAGGGCACAAAAAAGTCCAAAATTCCCAAATTTGGGCACAAAAAGCCTCCAAAATTCCCAAATTCTGGCGGAAAAAAAGAGAAAATTCCCAAATTTCAGGCTCCAAATTTCATTTTTATGCCCCCAAAATCACCCCCAACAGAAGAATTGAAACCTTGTGATTTAAAGCAATAAAATTGAAGAAAAATTCCCCAAAGTCTCCTAAAAATCCCCAGAAATTAATTTTAAAACAGGGGAAAAAACTGGGGGAAAAACAAATTAAACCCTACTAATAAAATCCCTCAAATTTAAAAAAAAATCCCTTTAAAATGCCCCAAAATTGCTTTAAAAAATGAGAAAAAAATGGAAATTTCAGCTTCCCACCCCAAATTTCAAGGAGGGTGAAAGAATTCCTAAAAATTCCTGAAAATTCTGTTCAAAAAGGGAAAAAAGTCCTTAAAAAAAAGAGGAAAAAAATCAAATTCTGCCCTCACCAATCTGGAGTCCGAGGGCAGAGTCCAACCCCGATCGAAATGAATTTTTAACCCAGTTAAATATTAATTCCAATGTTACATTTTAATTTTAAACCCTGTCAAATATTAATTTTAAATAAACTGAAGTGCTAAATATTCATTTTAAATGAATTCTGATGTGAAAATGCCATTTGGAATCCTGTCAAATATGAATTTGAAATTAATTTCATTGTTAAAATTCAATTTTCAATCCTGTGAGCGCCAACTTCTTTCCTAAAATTCCCATTTGCCCCAAAAATTCCAGAATTTTTTCCCCAAAATTCCAATTTTTTCCCATTTTTTAATCGTTTTTCCCTTTTTTTAACCAAAATTTCCCATTTCCCCCCATTTTTTAATTACTTTTTCCCTTTTTGTGCCTAAATTCCAATTTTTTTCCCCATTTCCCCCCCATTTTTTCCCCAAATTTCCCATTCCTCCCCCATTTTTTCTCACTTTTTCATCGTTTTTTCCCATTTCTCCCCAAAATTCCAATTTTTTCTCCTTTTTGTCCCAGCTTATCCCCTAAAATTTCCAAATTTTTCCCCTAAAATTCCATTTTTTCCCCATTTTTTCCTTCTTTTTTCCCATTTTTCCCCAAAATTCAATTTTTCCAATTTTTTGCCTTTTTTTTCTTCTTTCTTCCCATTTCCCCCCCAAATTCCAATTTTTTCATATTTTTTCCCATTTTTCCCCCAAATTCCCATTTTTCTCCTTTTTTCCCAGTTTTTCCCCTAAAATTTCCCATTTTTTCCCCTAAAATTCCATTTTCCCCCCTTTTTCCGAATTTTTTCCCCATTTTTCCCCAAAATTCCCATTTTTTTTCCCATTTCCCCCAATTTTTTGCCACTTTTTCACAGTTTTTTCACCTTTTTCCCAAAATACCAATTATTTCCCAAAATTCCAATTTTTTCTCCTTTTTTCCCCCTCAAATTTCCCATTTTTCCCCTAAAATTCCATTTTTTCCCCATTTTCTCCCCTTTTTTCCCAATTTTTTTCCCTTTTTTCTCTTTCCCCCCATTTTTCCCCAAATTCCAATTTCTTCAGTATTTTCCCCATTTCCCCCATTTTCATCGTTTTTTTACTCTTTTTACCAAAATCCCCATTTTTTCCCATTTTTCCCCCCAAAATTCCAATTTTTTCTCCTTTTTCCCCAGTTTTTTCCCTAAAATTTCCAAATTTTCCCCCTAAAATTCCATTTTCTTCCCATTTGCCCCTTTTTTCCCAATTTTTTGCCCTTTTTTCCCTCTTCCCATTTTCCCCCAAAATTCCAATTTTTTCCCCTAAAATTCCATTTTTTTCCCATTTTCCCCCAATTTTTTGCCTTTTTTTTTCCTCTTTCTCCCCATTTTTCCCCAAAATTCCAATTTTAAAAATATTTTTTCCCATTTTTTTCCCCAAATTTCCCATTTTTTCCGTTTTTTTCCCCGTTTTTGGTTCCGCACTCACCTGGGCTCAGCGGGGGAGGGGGCGCCGCGGTTCCCCCTCCCCCCTCGGGAATTTTGGGGCAAATTTGGGGAATTTGGAGCTCCTGGAGGGGGGAGGGGCCGCAGAGATCCTGGGGGGGGGAAAAAAATGGAAAAAAATTGAAAATTCCCCAAAATTGGGGATTTTTAGGGGGAGTTGGGGGAGGGGTCAAAGGGGAAAAAAACCACAAAAAAATCACAAAAAACTCCAAAAAATCCCAAAAAACTCCAAAAAATTCGCCCAAAACTTCGCGAAATGACCCAAAACACCAAAAAACAAAAATCCCTAAAAATTCTCCCCAAAGTCGCCTCCGAAAATGGGAAAAAAATCCCCAAAAAATCCCCCCAAAAACCCGAAAAACGTTCCCATGAATTCCCCAAAAATCCCCCCAAAAAGCTGAAAAAAAAACTCCCTTAAAAAACCTCAAAAAAATCCAAATAAAACCACAAAAAATTCTTCCAAAATTCCCCCCCAAAAAACCTGGAAAAAGAAATCCAAAGGAGCTCTTCAAACTCCCCCAAAAATCCCCCAAAATCCCCCCAAAATCCCCAAATAAACCCAAAAAAACCCCCGAAAATCCAAATAAATCCCCCCAAAAAACCAAACAAAAAAATCCCCAAATTTCCCCCCAAAAAATAAGAAAAATTCTGCCCAAACCCCCAATTTCTCCCTTTAAAAAATCCCCAAAGAAACCCAAAAGAAACCCCAAAAAATCCAAATAAACCCCCCCGAGAAAACCCCAAATCTTCCCCCAAAAAATCCAAATAAACCCCTCAAAAAGCCCCCAAATCGGCAAATTTATCCCCAAAACCCCCCCAAAATGCAAACCAACTCCTCCAACACCTCCCCCCGTTAAAAAAACCCCAAAATCCCCAAATTTTCCCCAAAATTTCCCCCAAAAATCCCCAAATTTTCCCCCCTCACCCCCAATCCCCGCCCCTCCCCCACCCCAAACAAGGCCCCAAAACCCCCACAAATTCCCCTCCCCCCACCCGCCCGATCCCGGGACCCCCCAAAAACCCCAAATTCCCCGAATTTCCCCCCCAATCCCCAAATTTACCCAAAAATCCCCGAATTTCCCCCAAAATCGCTGCCCTGCCCCCCCCGGACCGGCGGCGCCTTCCCGGGAGCGCCGCCACTTCCGGTTGGCAGCGCCGGAAGTGTCGCCATGGCAACGGCGAGGCCACGCCCACTAAACCCGGATTTTGACCAATCAGAGCGCGCCAAGACGGCTGGTCTATGTAAATAAGGCGGCGCGACCACGCCCTCATACAGGAAACCACGCCTCTTGCTTAAGCCACGCCCATTTTAAGCAGTTTTTAAGCCACGTCCTCACTTTAAGCGTTTAAGCCACGCCCCTTTATTTGAAGCCACGCCCATTTCGTTACACCACGCCCCTCTCTTTTGGCTACGCCCCCCTGCGTAAATAATTCATTAATGAATTAATTAAGGGTTAATTAAACGCTCCCCGGAGAGCCCTGAGGGCGGCTTCCGGTTGGCGGAGGGAGCGGAAGTGACGTCAGGGAAGGGGCGGGGCCTGCGGAGTTTCCCGCGCGCGCTGAGGCGGCTCCGGGAGGAGGTGGGGGAGGGGCGGGTTTGGGGGAATTTTTGGGGAATTTTGGGGGGCCCGGGAGATTTGGAAATTTTGGGAAATTTTGGGGGGTGAGGGGTAAGGGGGGTGGGAGGGGCGGATTTGGGGCGAATTTTGGGAGTTTTGGGGGAAAATTGGGAATTTTGGGGGAATTTTTGGGAGATTTTCTGGGGAAAATTTGGGAATTTGGGCGGAAAATTTTGAGGGAATTTTGGGGAGATTTTGGGGGGAAATTTGGGATTTTTTGGGGGGGGAAATTTCGGGGGAAATTGGGGAATTTTGGGGGAAATTTTTTTGGGGAATTTGAGGAGAATTTGAAAAATCCTGAGGCGGAATTTTGGGGCAAATTTGGAGGGATTTTTTTCGGAGCTTTTTTAGGGGAGATTCGGAATTTTTGAGGGGGAATTTTTTGGGGGGAATTTGGATTTTTTGGAGGAATTTTTTTGGGAATTTTCGGGGGACAATTTTGGGATTTTAGGGGGAATTTTTGGGATATTTTGTGGCTTTTTTGGGGGTTATTTTGTGTCAGTTTTGGGGTTATTTTTTGTTATTTTTTGGGGTTTTTTTGTGTTATTTTTTTGATATTTTTGCGGTTATTTTTGCGGTATTTTTGGGGTTATTTTGGGGTTTATTTTGGGTTATTTTTGGGGTTATTTTTTGTTATTTTTGGGCTTTTGTTGTTTTCGGGTTATTTTTAGGGTTGTTTTGTGTCATTTTTGGGATATTTTGGGGGTTATTTTCTGTTACTTTTGGGGTTATTTTGTGTTATTTTTGTGTTATTTTTGGGGTATTTTAGTGTTGTTTTAGGGGTTATTTTTGGGGTTGTTTTGGGGGTTATTTTCTGTTATTTTGGGGGTTATTTTGTGTGATTTTTGGGGTTTATTTTTGGGGTTATTTTGTGTCATTTTTGGGGTGTTTTTGTGTTGTTTTGGGGCTTATTTTTGGGGTTAGTTTTGGCGTTATTTTGTGTTATTTTTGGGGATATTTGGGGGTATTTTTGTGTTATTTTTGGGTTTGTTTTGTGTGATTTTTGGGGTTATTTTTGGGATATTTTTGGGGTTATTTTTGGGTTTATTTTGGGTGATTTTTGGGTTTATGTTGTGGGATTTTTGGGGTTTATTTTGGGTGATTTTGGGCTTTATTTTGTGTTTATTTTGTGGGAGTTTTGGGTTTATTTTGGTGTTATTTTTGTGTGATTTTTGGGTTTATTTTGGGTTTATTTTGGTGTTATTTTTGTGCGATTTTGGGGTTATTTTTGGGATATTTTTGGGGTTATTTTTGGGTTTATTTTGGGTTTATTTTGGGTGATTTTTGGGTTTATTTTGGGTTTATTTTGGTGTTATTTTTGTGTTATTTTTGGGTGATTTTTGGGTGATTTTTAGGAGATTTTTGGGTGATTTTTGGGTGATTTTTGGGTTTATTTTGGTGTTATTTTTGTGTTATTTTTGGGTGATTTTTGGGTTTATTTTGGGTTTATTTTGGGTGATTTTTGTGTGATTTTTGGGTTTATTTTGGGTTTATTTTGGGTGATTTTTGGGTTTATTTTGGGTTTATTTTGGGTTTATTTTGGGTGATTTTTGTGTGATTTTTGGGTGATTTTTCGGTGATTTTTGGGTTTATTTTGGGTTTATTTTGGTGTTATTTTTGTGTGATTTTGGGGTTATTTTTGGGGTTATTTTGGGTTTATTTTGGGTGATTTTTGGGTGATTTTTGGGTGATTTTTGGGTGATTGTTGCTCTGTTCTGCCCCAGATGGGCCTCCCGTCTGTTCCTGTCCCCGGTTCTCCCCCGACTGCGCTCCGTGCTGCCCCGGCCGGCCCCCCAAGCGCCCGGCGTGCCCCCTGCTCCTTCCGCCTCCCCTGCTCAGGTTTGGGAGAAAAATCCCAAAAACCCGAACTCAAAAACCCAGAAAATCCGTCAGTCCTGTGGAAATCTGCAAAATCCCATAAAAATCCCCAAAAAAATCCGTTTAAAATCCCATTAAAATTCTCACCAAAATCCAGTTAAAATCCCATAAAAATCCCATTTAATTCCCAATAAAATCCCATTAAAATCCCCATTAAACTCCCACTAAAAATCCCATTAAACCCGGCCCCCGCTGCTCCTTCCGCCTCCCCTGCTCAGGTTTGGGGGAGAAAAATCCCAAAAAACCCGAAAAATCAAAAAAAAACCCGAGAAAATCCGTCAGTCCTGTGGAAATCTAAAAAATCCCATAAAAATCCCATTGAAATCCCATTGAAATCCCATTAAAATTCCCACCAAAATCCAGTTAAAATCTCATAAAAATCCTATAAAAATCCCCATTAAACTCCCACTAAAGTTTCACTAAAAATCCCGTTAAAATCCCATTAAAATCCCCATTAAACTCCCACTAAAATTCCCATTAAATTCCCATTAAAATCCCATTAAAATTCCCAATAAAATCCCATAAAAATCCCATTGAAATCCCATTGAAATCCCATTAAAATTCCCACCAAAATCCAGTTAAAATCTCATAAAAATCCTATAAAAATCCCCATTAAACTCCCACTAAAGTTTCACTAAAAATCCCATTAAAATCCCCATTAAAATCCGATTAAAATCCCATTAAAAAATCCCATTAAATTCCCATTAAATCCCCATTAAACTCCCACTAAAAATTCCATGAAAATCCCTTTAAAAATCCCCTTAAAAATCCAGTTAAAATCCCATTAAACTCCCACTAAAAATCCCATTTAATTCCCAATAAAATCCCATTAAAATCCCCATTAAACTCCCACTAAAAATCCCAATAAAATCCCATCAATCCTGTGAAAATCTGCAAAATCCTATCAAAATCCCATTAAAATCTTATTTAAAATCCCCATTAAAATCTCATTAAAATCGCACTAAAATCCCATTAAAAATCCCATTAAAATCCCATAAAAATCTAGTTAAAATCCCATTAAAATCCCACTAAAATCCCCATTAAAATCCCATTAAAAACCCCATTAAAATTCCATAAAAATCCCCATAAAATCCCCACTAAAATCCAGTTAAAATCCTATTAAAATCTGATTAAAATCCCATTAAAATCCCATTAAAATCCCACTAAAATCCCATTAAAATTCCCATTAAAATTCCATAAAAATCCAGATAAAAATCCCCATTAAAATCCCCATAAAATTCCCACTAAAATCCCATTAAAATCCGATTAAAATCCGACTAAAAATCCCCATTAAAATCCGATTAAATCCCCATTAAAAATCCCATTAAATTCTCATTAAATCCCCATTAAACTCCCACTAAAGTTTCACTAAAAATCCCAGGGAAATCCCATTAAAATCGCACTAAAAATCCCATTAAAATCCCCATGAAACTCCCACTAAAATTTCATTTCAAATCCCATTAAAACCCTCATAAAAATCCAGTTAAAATCCATTTAAAATCCTATAAAAATCCCATTAAAATTCCCACTCAAATCCCCAATAAAATCGCACTAAAATCCCATAAAAATCCCCATTATTCAAATCCCATTAAAATCTCTTTGAAATCTACTTCAATTCCCATTAAATTCCCCATTAAAAATCCCAATAAAATCCCCATTAACATTTCACCAAAATCCCGTTAAAATCCCAGAAAAACCTGTCCTAAATTCCCCAAAATTCTCATTTTCCCCAAAATCCCATTTTCCCCAAATCCCCGTTTCCCACATTATTTTCCCCCCAAATTTCCCAGTTTTCCCCCATTTTCCCCAATCTTTTCCCCTAAAATTCCCAATTTTCCCTTTATTTTCCCCAAAAATTCTCATTTTTCCCCACAAAATTCCATTTTCCTGCCTTTTTTCCCCCCATTTTCCCCAAAATTCCCTTTTTTTCCCCGTTTTTTCCCTGTTTCCCCCCCACTCCCCCTTTTCCCCACGTTATCCCCAAATTTCCCATTTCCCCTAAAATTCCCAATTTTCCCTTTATTTTCCCCAAAAATTCTCTTTTTTTCCCCCACAAAATTCCATTTTTCCCCCTTTTTTGCCCCATTTTTCCCCCAAAATTCCCTTTTTTTCCGCGTTTTTTTTCCCCGTTTTTCCCCACATTATTCCCAAATTCCCCTTTTTCCCATTTTCCCCATTCCCCAATCTCTTCCCCTAAAATTCCCAATTTTCCCTTTATTTTCCCCAAAAATTCTCATTTCTTCCCATTTTTCCCCCCCAAAATTCCATTTTCCCCCCTTTTTTCCCCCATTTTTCCCCCCAAATTCTCATTTTCTCCCCCACAAAATTCCATTTTTCCCCCTTTTTTGCCCCATTTTTCCCCAAAATTCCCTTTTTTTTCCCCGTTTTTTCCCCGGTTTTTCCCCGGTTTTCCCCGTTTTTTCCCATTTTCCCCGTTTTTCCCCGTTTTTCCCCGTTTTTTCCGTTTTTTCCCCTTTTTTCCCGTTTTTTTCCCGTTTTTTCCCCGTTTTTTTCCGTTTTTCCCCGATTTTTCCCCTTTTTTCCCCATTTTTCCCGTTTTTTTTCCCTTTTTTCCCGTTTTTTCCCCTTTTTTCCCGTTTTTTTCCCCGTTTTTTCCCGTTTTTCCCCGTTTTTCCCGTTTTTTTCCCGTTTTTCCCCGATTTTTCCCCGTTTTTTCCCCGTTTTTTTCCCCGTTTTTCCCCCTTTTTTCCCGTTTTTTCCCGTTTTTTTCCCGTTTTTCCCGTTTTCCCCCATTTTTTCCCGTTTTCCCCGTTTTTCCCCGTTTTTTCCCCGTTTTTTTCCGTTTTTCCCCGTTTTTTCCCCGTTTTTTTCCCGTTTTTTCCCGTTTTTTCCCCGTTTTTTTCCCGTTTTTTCCCCGTTTTTCCCGTTTTTTCCCCGTTTTTTTCCCCGTTTTTTTCCCGTTTTTTCCGTTTTTTCCACTGTTTCCCCGTTTTTTTCCCCATTTTTTTCCCCGTTTTTTCCCCTTTTTCTTTCCGTTTTTTTTTGCCCTTTTCCCCCCGTTTTCCCCAAATTTCCCTTTTTTGTTCTTTTGCCCGAATTTGCCGTTTTTTTCCCCTCAGAGCTGCAGGGCCGCTCCGTGCGGAGCTCACTGCGCATGCGCGACCCCGGGGGGGCGGCCCTGGCCCCGCCCCCCGGGAGGGACCCACGGTGAGGGGAAGGGGCGGGGGGCGGGGCCAAAAATTGGGGAAAAAACCCCAAAATTTGGGGAAAATAAAAAAAAAAATTGGGGAAAAAAATCCCCCAAAATTTGGATTAAAATAAGCAAAAATTGGGGAAATTAAAAAAAAAAAAATTGAGAAAAAAATCCCCAAAAATTTGGGGGGAAATGACCGAAAATTGGGGAAAATTAAAAAGGAAATTGGGGAAAAAATCCCACCAAAATTTCAGAGTAAAAAAAGCAAAAATTGGGGAAAATTAAAAAAAAAAAAGGGGGAAAAAATCCCAAAAAATTAAAAAATTTGGGGAAAAAAACCCCAAAAAATTTAAGGGGAAAAACCCAAAAATTGGGGAAAATAAAAAAAATTGGGGAAAAAATCCCCCCAAAATTTGCAGTAAAATAAGCAAAAATTAGGGGAAATTAAAAAAAAAAAACCCAAAAAAATTGGGGGGGAAAAAAACAAAAAATTGGGGGGAATAGAAAAAAGGAAAAAAAAGGGGGAAAAAAATCCCCCAAAAATTTGGGAAAAAATCCTAAAAAATTTGGGGGGAAATGACCGAAAATTGGGGAAAATTAAAAAAAAACATTGGGGAAAAAAATCCCCCAAAATTTGGGGAAAAAATAAATAAATGGGATTTTTGGGGGATAAAGAAATGGAATTTTTTGCGATAAATAAATGGGATTTTGGGTAAATAAATTGGAATTTTTGGGTGAATAAATGGAATTTTTTGGGATAAATAAATGGGATTTTTGGGGATAAATAAATGGGATTTTTGGGGTGAATAAATTGAATTTTTAAGGATAAATAAATGGGATTTTTGGGTAAATAAATGGAATTTTTTGGGGATAAATAAATGGGATTTTTTGAAGTAAATAAATGGGATTTTTGGGATAAATTAATGGAATTTTTTGGGGATAAATAAATGGAAATTTTTGGGGTAAATAAATGGAATTTTTGGGTGAACAAATGGAATTTTTAAGGATAAATAAATGGGAGTTTTGGGGTGAATAAATTGAATTTTTGGGGGATAAATAAGTGGAATTTTTGTGATAAATAAATGGGATATTTTGGAGATAAATAAATGGGATTTTTGTGATAAATAAATGGGATATTTTGGAGATAAATAAATGGGATATTTTGGAGATAAATAAATGGGATTTTTGTGATAAATAAATGGGATATTTTGGAGATAAATAAATGGGATATTTTGGGGTAAATAAATGGAATTTTTGGGTGAATAAATGGAATTTTAAGGATAAATAAATGGGAGTTTTGGGGTGAATAAATTGAATTTTTGGGGGATAAATAAGTGGAATTTTTGGGTAAATAAATGGGATTTTTGGGATAAATTAATGGAATTTTTGGGGATAAATAAGTGGAATTTTTGGATAAATAAATG
The DNA here is from genome assembly GCF_901933205.1 of Camarhynchus parvulus. Classification (NCBI taxonomy): domain Eukaryota; kingdom Metazoa; phylum Chordata; class Aves; order Passeriformes; family Thraupidae; genus Camarhynchus; species Camarhynchus parvulus. The sequence goes on along the minus strand of NW_022148523.1, from coordinate 126,362 downwards.
GGATTTTTGGGATAAATTAATGGAATTTTTGGGGATAAATAAGTGGGATTTTTGGGGATAAATAAGTGGAATTTTTGGGTAAATAAATGGGATTTTGGGTATTCCAGGTGGACAGGGCGTGTCCCCGGTGCTCCCACCAGGGGCTGTGGTTCCACACGCGGCAGATGCGCTCGGCCGACGAGGGCCAGACCGTGTTCTACACCTGCCCCCGCTGCAGGTCAGGCACCAAATTCCCCCCAAATAATCCCAAAATAATCCCTAAAAGCAGCCCAAAATTACCCGAAAATATCCCCGAAATTACCCTGAAAAAAAACCCCAAAATTACCCGAAAATATCCCTGAAATTACCCTGAAAAAAACCCCAAATTACCCCAAACATCCCCCCAAAGATCCCCAAAATAATCCAGAAATAACCCCCAAATATCCCCCAAAAAATATCCCCAAAACACCCCAAAATTACCCCAAAATAATCCCTGAAACCATCCCAAAATTACCCGAAAATATCCCCAAAATTACCCTGAAAAAAAAGCCCAAAATTACCCCAAAAATATCCCCAAATATCCCCAAAATATCCCCAAAATAATCCCCAAAATAATCCGGAAATAACCCCCAAATATCCCAAAAAAATATCCCCAAAATTACCCCAAAATAACCCCAAAATAATCCCAAAATATCCCCAAAATTACCCTGAAATAATCCCCAAATATCATCCCAAAAATCCCCAAAATAATCCCCAAAACAACCCTAAAATAACCCCAAAATATCCCAAATTTAACCCCAAAATTCCCCCAAATTAACCTCAAAAAACCCCAAAAATCATCTCAAAATATCCCCCAAATAAACCCCAAATAACCCCAAAATATCCCCTGAAATAACCCAACAGAACCCCCAAAATCCCCCCAAAAAATCGGAAATAATTCCCAAAATTACCCCAAAATATCCTGAAAATTACCCCAAAATATCCCCAAATTTAACCCCAAAAAAGCCCCAAAACTGTTTCAAAAATAACCTGAAATTAACCCCAAAATGTCCCCAAATAACCCCAAAATTCCCCCAAAATTCCCCAAAAATAACCCCAAAAAGCCCCAAAATTCCCCCAAATTCCCAAATTTCCCCCAAAATTCCCAAATTTCCCCAACCCCTCCCCTTTTTCCCGCAGGTTCCAGGAGAAGGAAGATTCCTGAAATTCCCAATTTTGGGGGATTTTTTGGGGGGGAAGAATTTGGGGGATTTTTTAAAAAATTATTTTTGGGATTTTGGGGGATTTTTTGAGGACCTTTTTTGGGTCTGTTTCTGGGATTTTTGGGGGAATTTTGGGGATTTTTGGGTCCGTTTTTGCACCAGAGCAGAAATAAAAGCGACTCCCCCAAATTTAAAGCGGAATTTTGAATTTATTTTTTATTTTTTGGGGATTTTTTTGCTTTTTCCGACCCCAAAATCGCCCCCAGCCCCTTTTTCACCCCCGCGATCTCCCCCTGACCAAGATTGTCCCCTCCGCCGCTCCGTACCCGCCGCAATCACCCCGGAAGCGCCCGCGCAGGGGGAGCGGATTCGCTGCCGCACCCACCGGAAGTGGCGCCGCACACCGGAAGTGGTGGCGGCCTCGGGCGCCGCACCGGGGGCGGCGGCGAGAGCGGCCCGGCCCTTCCCAGTTCCGCCCCCGCCCCATCCCAGTAGCGGGGCCGTCCCCTCCCAGTAGCGGGGACACCCCCGGGACCCCCCCGCGGCCATGGCGGAGACCGCGGAGAGCGGCGGCGGCTGCGGCACCGCCACCGTCACCGAGAGCGGAACCGCGGAACCGGTACCGGGCCGGGGGGAATGGGAGGGGGGACCGGGACTGGGAGGGACTGGGAATGGGGGATGGGAAACTGGGAGGGGTCTGTGGGGTTACTGGGAGGGGTTTGGGGGGAACTGGGAGGGACTGGGAGGGGATTTGGATCCTGGGGACACCGAGTGACCCCTGAGTGACCCCAGGTGACCCCTGGGTGACCCCGGTGGCCCCTCCCCCCAGGAGAACCGCAGCCTGACGCTGAAGCTGAGGAAGAGGAAGCCGGACAAGAAGGTCGAGTGGTCGAGCGACACCGTGGACAACGAGCACCTGGGCCGGCGCTCGTCCAAGTGTGAGCGGCCCCAAAACGGCCCCAAATCACCCCAAAACAGCCCTAGAGATGGCCCCAAAATTGGCCCAAAACAGCCCCAAAATATCCCCAAAATGCCCCCAAAAATCTCTAGAACAGCCCCAAAATAGATCCCAAAATCAGCCCAAAGTCGCCCCAAATGGGGCCCTAAAATGGCCCCAAAACAGCCCCAAAATATCCCCAGAGTTTGGCTAAAATATCCCCAAAGTATCCCTTAAATAGCCCCAAAATCACCCCAAAAATGGACTCAAAACAGCCCCAAAAATGGCCCCAAAATTGACCCCAAATCGCCCCAAATAGATCCCAAAATGCCCCTTAAATAGTCCCAAAAATGCTCCCAAAAATCTCTAGAACAGCCCCAAATGGGGCCCTGAAATATCCCAAAATATCCCGAAAATAGCCCCAAAAATGGCCCCAAAAATTCCCGAATTATCCCCAAAATCCCGGCGGGACTTTCCCCAGACCGCAGCTCCAGAATGTTCCAAATATTCCACGAAATGTCCCCAAAACAGCCCCAACCACAGCCCGGAAATGGCCCCAAAATTGGCCCAAAATAAATCCCAAAATGGCCCCAAAATCTCCCAAAAATACCTCCCGGAAAATCCCCAAAATCCATCCCAAAAATGGCCCCAAAATCTCCCCAAAATGTCCTCAAAATCCCCCTGAACCTCCCGTGGCCCAAAAACCCCAAAACCGCCCTGGGACCCCCGAAATTCACCCCAATATCTCCCCAAAATCTCCCTCCCAAAAAAAACCCCAAAATCTCCCCAAAATTCCCCCCCAAATTTCCCCCAAAATCCCCAAATTTCCCCACCAAAACCCCCAAAATCTCCCCAAATTCCCCCCCAATAACCCCAAATTTTTCCTCCCAAAAACCCCAAAATCTCCCCCAATTTCCCCCCCAAAATCCCCAAATTTCCCCCAAATCTCCCCAAAATCTCTCCTCAAAAAAACCCAAATTTCCCCCAAATTTTCCCCAAAATCCCCAAATTTCCCCCCAAAATCTCCTCAAATTTCCCCCCACAATCCCCAAATTTTTCCCCCCAAAAATCTCCAAAATCTCCCCAAATTTCCCTAAAAAACCCGCAAATCTCTCCAAATTTCCCCCAAATTTCCCCCCAAAAATCCCCAAATTTCCCCCAAATCTCCCCAAAATCTCTCCTCAAAAAAACCCAACATCTCCCCAAATTTCCCCCAAAATCCCCAAATTTCCCTCCAAAATTTCCCCCCCAAAAACCCCAAAAATCTCCCCAAATTTCCCTAAAAAAACCCGCAAATCTCTCCAAATTTCCCCCAAATTTCCCCCAAAATCCCCAAATCTCCCCAAACCCCCAATTGTTCCCCGTTCTCAGGCTGCTGCATCTACGAGAAGCCGCGCGCGTTCGGCGAGAGCTCCTCGGAGAGCGAGGGGGACGAGGACGAGGAGGAGGAGGATGGGGATGAAGATGCCGAGGGGCGGGGCCAAGGGGAGGGGCGGGGCCAGGGGGAGGGGCGGGGCCAGGGGGAGGGGCCGTGCGGGCACCTCCATTGCATCCGGGGCCACAAACGGGGCCGGGGGCGGGGCCGGGAGGGGGAGGGGCGGGGCCAGCAGGGGGGAGGGGCCGCGCGGGAGCCGCCCCTCCCCACCCCACCCCTCCCCCCGCGGCCATGGAGCACTGAGGGACCCGCCCCTCCCCCACCCCAAACTGCAGCCAAAATTTGGGCGGTTTGGGGCCAAAATCCGGGAGTTTTGGGGCCAAAATCCGGGAGTTTTGGGGTTAAAATCCGGGAGTTTTGGGGTTAAAATTTGGGAGTTTTGGGGTTAAAATTCGGGAGTTTTGGGGTTAAAATTTGGGCGGTTTGGGGCCAAAATCCGGGAGTTTTGGGGTTAAAATTTGGGAGTTTTGGGGTTAAAATTTGGGCGGTTTGGGGCCAAAATCCGGGAGTTTTGGGGTTAAAATTTGGGAGTTTTGGGGTTAAAATTCGGGAGTTTTGGGGTTAAAGTTTTGGGACTTTTAGGGTTAAAATTTTGGAGGGTTTGGGCCAAAATTCTGGAATTTAGGGTTCAGATTTTGGGAGTTTAAGGGTTAAAGTTCCAGGGTTTTGGAGCCAAAATTCGGGAGTTTTAGGGTTAAAATTTCAGGGGTTTAGAGCCAAAATTTTGGGGTTTGGGGGCTGAAAATTCCGGATTTTTGTTCCAAAATCTGGGAGTTTCGGGGTTAAAATTTCAGGGGTTTGGGGCCAAAATTTGGGGGGACTGGAGCTGAAAATTCCGGATTTTGGTCTCAAAATTTGGGAGTTTAAGGGTTAAAATTCCAAGGTTTTAGAGCCAAAATTCGGGAGTTTTAGGGTTAAATTTTTGGAGTTTTTGAGCTGAAAATTCCGGATTTTTGCCTCAAAATTGGGGAGTTTTAGGGTTAAAATTTCGGGGGGGTTGGGGCCAAAATTTGGGGGTTTTGGGGTTAAAATTCTGGAATTTTAAGGTTGAAATTTCAGGGGGCTTAGCGCTGAAATTTCGTGATTTTAGTCCCAAAATTTGGGAGTTTTAGGGTTAAAATTTTCGGGTTTAGGACCAAAGTTTTTGGGGCTGAAAATTCTGCTCTTGGTCTCAAAATTCAGGAGTTTCAGGGTTAAAATTTTGGGGTTTGGAGTTGGAAATTCCAGGGTTTTAATCTCCAAATTTGGGCGTTTTAGGGTTAAAATTTCAGGGTTTAGGTTCAAAATTTTGGAAGTTTTAAGGTGAGAATTTCAGGGCTTGGCAGCAAAATTTGGGCGTTTCAGGGTTAAATTTTCCCCAAAACTCCAGGGTTTAAGTGCCAAAAATTGGAAGTTTTAGAGTCAAAATTCTGGAATTTTAACATTGAAAATTCCCCTATTTTATCTCCAAAATTCCAGAGTTTCAGGCCCCAAAAATTCCGGGGTTTTGCCCCAAAATTCCAGAATTTTAGCGCCAAAACCTCGGGCCTTTCGGCCCCAAAATTTCTGGAATTTCAGCCCTAAAAATTCTTGGGTTTTAGGGCCAAAAATTCCGGGGTTTTTAGTCCCAAATTCTGGAGTTCTACGCCCAAAATTCCAGGGTTTTTTCCCCAAAACTTCCGGGGTTTTTGCTCCAAAATTCTGAAATTTTAGCCCCAAAATTCCTGGGTTTTAGGGCCAAAATTCCGGAGTTTTAACCCTAAAAATTCTGGAGTTTTAGCAGCAAAATTCGAGAGTTTTGGCGCCAAAATTCCAGGTTTTTTTGCTCCCAACTCCGGAGTTTTTACCCCAAAATTCCAGAGTTTCAGCCCCAAAAATTCCGGGGTTTTTTGCTCCCAAATTCTGGAGTTTAAACCCCAAAATTCCCGGAGTTTCAACGCTGAAAAATTTCAGCATTTTAACCCCAAAATTCCGGAATTTCAGCCCCAAATTTCCCCCCAAGCCCTCCCCCCACAAAAAAAAATTCCAAAATTTCACTGCCTGGGGTTGGAACCCGAACCTCCCCCCCCCCCCAAAAAAAAAATCCACACCGGGACCCCAAAAATTCACCGGGACCCCAAAAATTCACCTGGAGACCCCAAACCCCGCCCCTCCCCCACCCCCTCCATCCCCTCCCCCACCCCATCGGGGCGGTTTTGGGGTCCCCTCCCCCCTCCCCCCCCCCCAATTGACATTAAAGCGACGAGAGGAGGAGGAGGGGGAGGGGCGGTGTTTATTGTGGGGGAGGGGCGGCGGCGGCGGGGGAGGGGTCGCGCGGGGGTGGGGGAGGGGCGGCGTCCGCTCGCAGTTGGGCCCCGAGGCTGCGGAAAGGGGGGGGGGGGAAAAAATTAAAAAAAATCCCAAAAATTGGCGGGGGTGGGGGAGGGGCAGAAAAAAAAACCCCCAAAATTGGATTTGTCACCCCCCAAAAATGTCAAAAATGTCACCGGGCCGGGCGGGGGAGGGGCGGGGCCGCGCCCGAGGTGTCACCTGCGGGGTGGGGGAGGGGCGGGGTGGCAGCGGCACGTGAGGGGGGGTGGGGACACCCCAAAAATCCCCCCAAAATCACCCCAAAATCACCCCCAAAAATCCCCCTAAAAATCCGCCCTAAAATCCCCCCCAAAAAAATTCCCCCTAAAAATTTCCCAAAATCGCCCCACAAAATCCCAAAGAAATCCCCAAAATCCCCCCAAAAAATCCCCAAAATCCTCCCAAAAATCCCCCCAAAAAATCCCCCCAAATAATCCCAAAAATCTCAAAAGAAATTCCAAATTTCGGGGTTGTCGCGTCCTCCCCTCCCCCACCCCGCGGGTTTGGGGAGGATTTGGCCCCAAATTGGCCCAAAATTCAGCCCCGCCCCCACCCCGGGGTTGAGAGTTCCTGAATCCCACCTGACCCCCCCCGAATTCCCCTCAAAAATTCCCAAAATTTCCCCCAAAAAATCCCCAAATTTTCCCCAAATCCGCCAAATTCTCCCCGGGTCCTTCCCAAATCCCCAAATTTCACCCCAAATCCCCTCCGCCATCCCCTGTCCCCTTGCGTGTCCCCAAATCCCCAAATCTCCCCCGAAAAAATCCCAAAATCAAAATTCCCCAAAATTCCCCCAAATTCCCGATTCTCACCTGCGCCTCCGGCCCGGCGCTGTCCCCGCGGTGCCACCTCCCGTGTCCCCTCCCGTGTCCCCTCCTTTGTCACTTTTGTCACCCCCTGTCCCAGCTCTGTCCCCTCCATCACGTCCCGATGTCCCCAAACCCCAAAATCCCCCAAAATCCCCCCAAAAAAACCCCAAAATCCCCAAATCTCACCTGCACCTCCCGGCCAGGCGCTGTCCCCTCGGTGCCACCTCCGGTGTCACTTTTGTCCCCTCCTTTGTCACTTTTGTCACCCCCTGTGTCCCCCGCACATCCCCATGTCCCCAAACCCCAAAATCTTCCCCAAAAATTCCCCAAAAAATTCCCCAAAAATTCCCCAAATCTCACCTGCACCTCCCGTTCCGGCTCCGTCTCCTCGCTGTCCCCTCGGTGTCACTTTTGTCCCCTTTGTCACCCTCGGTGTCCCCCGTGAGCCCCAGCGCCATCCCGTGTCCCCAAACCCCCAAAAATTCCAAAACCCCCAAAAATTCCCCAAAAATTCCCCAAAATTCCCCAAAACTCCCCGATTCTCACCTGCACCTCCCGTTCCGGCGCCGTCTCCTCGCTGTCCCCGCGGTGCCACCTCCGGTGTCGCTTTTGTCGCTTTTGTCGCCCCCGGTGTCCCCCGCGAGCCTCCGCGCGATCCGCGCCTCCACCGCCAGCGCCACCGCGGTGCGGACGCGTCCGGGAGCGCAGGGACGGCGACACTGGGGACAGCGGGGCCAGGCCTGGGGACAGCCCGGGGACACCCCCGGGGACAGCGGGGACACCCCCGGGGACACCGCCGGGGACAGCGGGGGCAGGAGGCAGCGGCGGCAGCAGCGGTGCTCGCACGGCAGCAGCACCGGGTCCTGCAGGGGACGGCGACAAAGGGGACACGAGGTGGCCGCGGCCAGCAGGGCCAGGGGACCGCGCTGGGGGGGCACGGACGGGGACATCGAGGGGACAGAGATGGGGACAGAGATGGGGACAGGAGAGACAGAGATGGGACAGAGATGGGGACAGAGTTGGGGACAGAGTTGGGGACAGAGATGGGGACAGGAGGGACAGAGCTGGGACAGAGTTGGGGACAACAGGAAATGGGCGGGGACAGGGGAGGGGACAGGAGCGACACAAACACCGGGACACGAGGGTGACACGGGGAGGGACAGGGGGGGACAGAGCTCGGGACAACAGGAAATGGGCGGGGACAGGGGAGGGGACAGGGGGTGGCACCGCTGGGTACGGGGGTGGCACCGATGGGGACAGGGGAGGGGACAGCAGGGACAGAGCTGAGGACAGGGAGGGGACAGAGATGGGACAGAGTTGGGGACAACAGGAAATAGGCGGGGACAGGGGAGGGGACAGGAGGGGACACCTGCACAGGGACACGAGGTGGCCGCGGCCAGCAGGGCCAGGGGACCGCGCTGGGGGGGCACGGACGGGGACATCGAGGGGACAGGAGAGACAGAGATGGGGACAGAGATGGGGACAGGAGGGACAGAGATGGGACAGAGTTGGGGACAACAGGAAATGGGCGGGGACAGGGGAGGGGACAGCAGGGACAGAGATGGGGACAGGAGGGGACAGGGGCGGGGACAACAGGAGAGAGGCGGGGACAGGGAGGGGACAGGAGCGACACAAACACGGGGACGCGAGGGTGACACGGGGAGGGGACACGGGGACAGGGAGGGGACAGGGGGTGGCACCGATGGGGACAGGAGGGGACAGGAGCGACACAAACACGAGGGTGACACGGGGAGGGACACGGGGACACGAGGGTGACACCGACGGGGACACGGGGAGGGGACACGAGGGTGACACGGAGCGACATCGGAATGCGGGGACACGGAGGGGACGCGGGGTGGCCCCGGAATGTGGGGAACGGGGACACGGAGGGACAGAGGGACACGGGGAGGGACAGAGGGACACGGGGAGGGACAGAGGGACACGAGGGTGACATCGCAATGCGGGCACAGAGGGACGCGGGACACACGGACACGGGGCGGGGGAATTTTTGGGGATTTTTATTTCATTTTTTTGTGGATTTCGGGGAAATTTTGGGGGGAATCGCTGAGGAGTTTCGGGAATAATTCGGGAATTTGGGGACGGGGGGGGACAAAGGGACAGGAGGGGGAATTTGGGAGAATTTGGAGATAATTTGATAAAAGGTGGGATAATTTGGGGTAATTTGGGGATAATTTGGGGTAATTTGGGATAATTTAGGGATAACTTGGGAATAATCGGAAAATTTGGGATAATTTGGGAATTTAGGGATAATTTGGGGATGATTTGGGACAAATTGGAAAAACTTTGGGGATAATTTTGGAATAATTTAGGAAAAATTTGGGAAAAGTTGGGAAAAATTTGGGATAATTTTGGATTAATTCGGGATAATTTGGGGAATTTTGGGGAAATTTGGGATAACTTTGGATTAATTCGGGATAATTTGGGGAATTTTGGGGAATTTTGGGATTTTGGGCACAAATTCCCCACAGGGGGTCCCCAAAAATGTCCCCCCAAACTCCGGAAGTGACGTAACGCCACGACGAGGCCACGCCCACGCCGCTGAGGCGCTGACCACTGAGGAGCCGCGGTCACGCCCACGAGGGGCGGGGCCAGCGGGAAGATGGCGGCGCCCGTGAAGGACCGGGAGGCGCTGCAGCGGCTGAACTTCCTGTTCCAGGTGGGGAATTTGGGGAAAATTTGGGGAAAATTTGGGGATTTTGGGGGTTCCCGGGGCCGGGGAGGTTTGGGGAGGGGCTTGAGCCCCAAAAACCCCGAAACTCCCCCAAAAAATCCCCCAAATCCCTCAAAATCCCCCCCAAGCCCCAAGAAATCTCCCAAACTCCCAAAAGATCCTAAAAAAATCCTCAAATCCCCTCAAAAATCTCAAAAAAAAACCCCACCCAAAAATCCCCCCCAAAATTTCCTAAAAAAATCCCCAAAATCCCCAAAACTCCCCCTACACTCCCAACCCCCCCAAAAATCCCCAAAACCCCAAAAATTCCCAAAAGTCCCCAACAAATCCCCCAAAACCAACAAAAAAAATCCCCAAAAATCCCTCAAAAGGTCTCTCCCTGAAAAATCCCGAAAAAGTCCCCAAAAAATCCCCGAACCTCCTCCACAGCCCCTAAAAAAAATCTCTTAAAAATCCCCCAAAAATCCCCCCAAAATTCCCCCAAACTGCCCCAAAAATCCCCCAAAAATCCCCTAAAAAACGCCCTAAAATCCTCAAATTCCCCGGATTTGCCCCAAATCCCCGATTTTCACCCCAAATCTCCCCAGGCCGCTCACTGGTCTCTGCCCCTCTCCCCGGGGCTCTCGCGGTTCCGGCTGCAGCTGCCCCAAAACTGCCCCAAAAAATCCCAAAAAATCCCCAAATCTTCTCCGCAGCTCCTAAAAAAAATCTCTTAAAATCCCCCCAAAACCACCTCAAAAATCCTAAAAATTCCCCCCAAAAAATCCTAAAAAATCCCCATAAAAATCCCTAAAACCCCAAAAATTCCCCAAAATCCCAAAACCCTCTAAAAACTCCCAAAACCACTCCAAAAATCCCCCCAAAAATCACCCAAAAACCCCCGAAACCACCCAAAAATCCCCAAAAATCCCTTAAAAAATCCCCAAAAATCCCCTAAAAAATCCCCAAAAATCCCCTAAAAAACGCCCTAAATTCCCTCAAATTCCCCGGATTTGCCCCAAATCCCCGATTTTCACCCCAAATCTCCCCAGGCCGCTCACTGGTCCCTGCCCCTCTCCCCGGGGCTCTCGCAGTTCCGGCTGCAGCTGCCCCAAAACTGCCCCAAAAAATCCCCAAAAAATCCTAAAAAATCCCAAAAAAATCATAAATAATCCTAAAAATTCCCCCCCAAAAATCCCCAAAAAATCCTAAAAAACCCCAAAAATTCCCAAAAAATCCCCAAATCTTCTCCGCAGCTCCTAAAAAAAATCTCTTAAAATCCTCCCAAAAAATCCTAAAAACTCCCCCAAAAAACCCCCAAAAAATCCTAAAAAATCCCAAAAAAATCCCTAAAACCCCAAAAATTCCCCAAAATCCCAAAACCCTCTAAAAACTCCCAAAACCACTCCAAAAATCCCCCCAAAAATCACCCAAAAACCCCCAAAACCACTCAAAAAATCCCAAAAATTCCCCTAAAAAATCCCCAAAAATCCCCTAAAAAACGCCCTAAAATCCCCAAAATCCCCGGATTTGCCCCAAATCCCCGATTTTCACCCCAAATCTCCCCAGGCCGCTCACTGGTCTCTGCCCCTCTCCCCGGGGCTCTCGCGGTTCCTGCTCCGCACCCAACGCGCGGCCGCGCGGGGCCTCGTGCTGCGACTGTGAGCCGGGATTTGGGGCATTTTGGGGGAATTTTCGGGGATTTTTGGGGAGGATTTTTGGGGGTTTTGGGAATTTTTTGGGGGGGGCAGATTGGGGGTTTTGGGGTTTTTTTTGGGGGGGGATTTTTGGAGGGATTTTGGGGAGATTTTGGGGGAATTTGGGGGGATTTTGGGGGAATTTGGGGAATTTTTTTGGGGGGGGATTGGGGGTTTTTTGGGGAGGATTTTTGGGGGAATTTTGGGGGGATTTGGGGGATTTTTGGGGGAAAATTTTGGGGGCATTTTTGGGGAATTTTGGGGAGATTTTTGGGGAATTTGGGGGGATTTTGTGGGGATTTTTAGGAGGAATTTTGGGGGGATTTTGGGGGGTTTTGGGGAATTTTTTTGGGGGGCGGGATTGGGGGTTTTGGGGTTTTTTTGGGGGTGATTTTGGGGGATTTTTGGGGGACAATTTTGGGGGCATTTTTGGGGGATTTTTGGGGAATTTTGGGGGAATTCGGGGGTTTGGGGGATTTAGGAGGGTGGGGAGGGAAAATTTGAGGGGTTTTGGGGGAATTTTTGGGGGGATTTTCTGGGATTTTGGGGAGTTTTGGGGGGATTTTGGGGGGAATTTGGGAGTTTGGGGAATTTGGGGGCTCGAGAGGGAAAATTTGAGGGGTTTTGGGGGGTTTGGGGAATTTTTGGGGCATTTTGGGGAATTTTTGGGGATTTGGGGTTAATTTTGGGTTATTTTGTGTCGATATTTTGGGGTATTTTGTGTCAATATTTTGGGTTATTTTGTATCAATATTTTGGATTATTTTGTGTCAATATTTTGGGGTATTTTGTGTCAATATTTTGGGGTATTTTGTGTCGATATTTTGGGTTATTTTGTGTCGATATTTTGGGTCAATTTTGGGTTAATTTTGGGTTATTTTGTGTCGATATTTTGGGGTATTTTGTGTCAATATTTTGGGTTATTTTGTGTCGATATTTTGGGGTATTTTGTGTCGATATTTTGGGTTAATTTTGGGTGATTTTGGGTTAATTTTGGGCGATTTTTGCCAATTCCAGGGCTCCCTCCGTCAAGCGCCGCCTGTGCCGCCGCTGCTGCTCGCTGCAGGCGCCGGGCGCCGGGAGCCAAGTGCGGCTCCGAGGTGAAATTTGGGGCAAATTCGGCGATTCCGGGGATTCCTGAGGGGATTGGGGGAAAGTTTGGGGCATTTCTGGGAATTTCCCGGGGGATTTTGGGGAGGATTTGGGGCGTTTGGGGGAAAATCTGTGTTTGATTTTTGGGCGCGTTTTGGAGGAATTTATGGGGGGGATTTGGGGTTTTTTGGGGGGATTTGGGATTTTTTTTTATTTTTGGGGGAATTTTGGAAAATTTTTGGCATTTTTGGAGGAGAATTTGGGGATTTCCAGTGTGATTTTAGGGGGTTTGTGGGGGTTTGGAGGCATTTAGGATTTTGGTGGAAATTTGGGAGGATTTGGGAGGATTGTGGCAGTTTGGGGAGATTTGGGGCATTTTTGGGGAGATTTGGGGATTTTTGGGCAGTTACTGGGGGATATTGGGGGATTTTGGCGGAATTCTTAGAGATTTTGGGAGGATTTGTGCGGTTTTTGGGGGATTTTGGGATTTTGAGGTGAATTTTTGGGAGAATCTGGAGGTTTTTGAGGGGTTTTGCGGGGTTTGGGGGAATTTTGAGGTGATTTGGGTGGAATTGGGGGGATTTTGGAATTTTTGAGGGAGATTTTAGGGGGATTTTGTGATTTTGGGGGGTTTTGGGGATTTTTGGGAGAGATTTTGGGGCGGATTTTGGGCGGTTTTGGGAGGATTTTTGGGGGGATTTTGGGGTTTTTTGGTGCCATAGTTGAAGCATTTGGGGCGTGGCCGTGGCTGACCCCGCCCCCTGCCCCGCCCCAGGGCGTGGCCAGCCCCGCCTCCTCCAGCGCTGCCTCACCTGCGGCCGCCGGCGCCGCTTCCTGTGCCCGCCTGAGCCACGCCCACCCCGGCCACGCCCACCCCAACAGGACACGCCCACGGGTCAGTGGGGGCGGGGCATGCGTGGGAAAGGGGTGGGGTCAAATTTAAATATGGAAACGTGGGCGTGGTTTTAAGTGAGGTGAAGCCAAATCCAATTATGACCTGCAGTGGGTGTGGCCCAGTCCTTATAAGGGAATATGGGCGTGGCCAAACACCAATAAGGGGATGTGGGCGGGGCTATGCTGGTTGAAGCCAAATCCATGTAAGGACATGGGCGTGGCCTAACAATGACCTCACTCCCCAGGCCCCGCCCCCACGCTCTGATTGGTCGCCGCCTCGCCAGCACCAGCCAATCAGCTCTGCAGAAATAAACCCTTTATTCCATATGTGGCCGTATGCTAATCCGCGCGCTCCGATTGGCTCCTCCCCCGAAAGGGGGCGTGGCTCAGCACTCGTCCTCCCCCAGCAGCGCGAAGGGGTTGGGGGCGGGGCTGGGAGGGGGCGTGGCCTCCTCTGGCTCCTCCCCCTCGTCGTCCTCGGAGCTGGAGGCGGCGCCGGGTGGGGGAGGGGTGGTGGCCCCGCCCCCTGTCATGGCCGCCATGGCCGCGGTGTCGGGGTGGAGCTCCCAGTGCTCTGGGGGAGGGGGGGGGGCGGGGTCAGGGGCGGGGCCAACGGGGGAGGGGCAAAGGGGGCGGGGCCAGCCCAGGAGGGACTGAGACCCAAAGAAACCCCAAAGGACCCAAAATGCCCCAAATTCACCCCAAAATCCCCAATTTTGGGTTTTTTTGGGTCCCAAATCCTCCCAGAACTGCCCCAAATCCCCAATATCAGATCCTCAATCCCCAATTTTGGAGTTTTTTGGGTACCAAAACTTCCCCAAATCTCCCCCAAATCCCCAATTTCGGATCCCCAAATCCCAATTTTGGATATTTTCAGGTTCCAAATCCCCAGTTCTCTATTTTTTTGGGCCCTAAATCCCTAATTTGGACGTTTTTGGGTCCCAAATCCTCAACTTTGGATATTTCTGGGTCCCAAATCCCTGACTTTTCGATTTTTTTTGGGTAATAAGTTTGTCCCAAACACCCCGATTTTGGAATTCTTTTAAGTCTAAAATCCCAGATTTTGGGGTTTTATTGGGTCCCAAATCCCCCCAAAACTGCCCCAAATGCCCCAGAACTGCCCCAGATCCCCAATTTTGGATATTTTTGGGTCCCAAATCCCCAGTTTTGGTTTTTTTGGGTGTTTTTGGTACCTGGCAGAGCCTGATCCTGCCCTCGGCTGCCATCCTCAGGAGCCCCCCAAAACTGCCCCAAATCCCCCCCAAAACTGCCCCAAATCCCCGGTTTTGGATATTTTTGGGTGGTTTTGGGTGTTTTTGGTACCTTTCTGCAGGGAATAGCCCGGGGGCCTAAGGCACAGCCTGATCCTGCCCTCGGCTGCAGCCACATGAGCCCCCGAAAACTGCCCCAAATCCCCCCAAAACTGCCCCAAAACCCCCCAAAACTGCCCCAAAACCCCCCAAAACTGCCCCAAAACCCCTCAAAACTGCCCCAAATCCGCCCAAAACTGCCTCAAAACCCCCCAAAACTGCCCCAAATCCCCCCCAAAACTGCCCCAAATCCCCCAAAACTGCCCCAAATCCCCCCAAAACTGCCCCAAAACCCCCCAAAACTGCCCCCAAAACCCCCCAAAACTGCCCCAAATCCCCCCAAAACTGCCCCTAATCCACCCAAAACTGCCCCAAATCCCCCCAAAACTGCCCCTAATCCACCCAAAACTGCCCCAAATCCCCAATTTTGGATATTTTTGGGTCCCAAATCCCCAATTTTGGATGTATTTGGATATTTTTGGGTGTTTTTGGTACCTTTCTGCAGGGAATAGCCCGGGGGCCTGAGGCACAGCCTGATCCTGCCCTCGGCCGCCATCCTCAGGAGCCCGTTGGCCGCCCTGGCCACGTCGTTCCGAGCCGCCCGCGCCGTCTTGTAGCCTCTCTGCTCTGCCCAGGCTGGGGGAAAACACCCAGAAAACGGTCAGGAAACGGCAGGGGAAATGTCCCAAAAATATCCCAAAAAATGGTCAGAAAATGGCAGGGGAAATGTCCCAAAAATATCCCAAAAAATAGTCAGAAAATGGCAGGGAAAATGTCCCAAAAATATCCCCAAAATGGTCAGAAAATGGCAGGGGAAATGTCCCAGAAATATCCCAAAAATGGTCAGAAAATGGCAGGGGAAATGTCCCAAAAATATCCCAAAAAACGGTCAGAAAATGGCAGGGAAAATGTCCCAAAAATATCCCAAAAACCGGTCAGAAAATGGCAGGAGAAATGTCCCAAAAATATCCCCAAAATGGTCAGAAAATGGCAGGGAAAATGTCCCAAAAATCATCCTAAAATAGCCAAAGAAACACCCCAAAAATACTCCCAGAATGGTCACAAAATGGCTGGGAAAACACCCCAAAAATACCCGAAAACCACCCCAAAATGGTCAGAAAACAGGAGGAGAAATGTCCCAAAAATCATCCTAAAATAGCAGAAGAAACAGCCCAAAAATACCCCAAAAATGGTCACAAAATAACAGGGGAAACATCCCAAAAATGGTCATAAAATAGCAGGAAAATCATCCCGAAAACCACCCCAAAAATGCCCCAAAAAGCAGGAGAAGCATCCCAAAAATCATCCCAAAACCTCTCAAAAATAGCAAAGGAAAAATTAGCCTAAAAATCACCCTAAAAATGTTCCAAAAAGCAGGGAAAAGACCCCAAAAATCATCCCAAAACTCCTCAAAATAGGAAAGGAAAAATCACCCTAAAAATGTCCCAAAATCACAGAAAAAACCCCAAAAATCATCCCAAACCCCCCAAAATGCCCAAATTGCACCAAAATCCCCGAATTTCCCTCAAAGCCCAGAACGTTCCCGGGTGTCCCGGAAGGTTCCGGAAGGTTCCGGAAGGTTCCCCACCTTCGCAGAGCTCCCAGGCCGTCCAGCCGGGGCCGTTTGGGGGGCGCAGCTGCAGCAGGGGGGGCAGGGCCAGGCGGGACCCCAAAAAGCCCACGGCAGAATAGGGGTCCTGCAGCTGGGCTATGGGGTACACCCCTGCCAGGACCTGTGAGAGAGAATAATGGGGTGAAACAATGGGGTACAGCCCTGCCAGGACCTGTGAGAGAGAATAATGGGGTGAAATAACGGGGTACAGCCCTGCCAGGACCTAAAACAGGAAATAATGGGGTAAAACAATGGGGTACACCCCTGCCAGGACCTGTGAGAGAGAATAATGGGGTGAAATAACGGGGTACAGCCCTGCCAGGACCTGTGAGAGAGAATAATGGGGTGAAACAATGGGGTACAGCCCTGCCAGGACCTGTGAGAGAGAATAATGGGGTAAAATAATGGGGTACAGCCCTGCCAGGACCTGTGAGAGAGAATAATGGGGTGAAACAATGGGGTACAGCCCTGCCAGGACCTGTGAGAGAGAATAATGGGGTGAAATAACGGGGTACAGCCCTGCCAGGACCTGTGAGAGAGAATAATGGGGTGAAATAACGGGGTACAGCCCTGCCAGGACCTAAAACAGGAAATAATGGGGTAAAACAATGGGGTACAGCCCTGCCAGGACCTGTGAGAGAGAATAATGGGGTGAAATAACGGGGTACAGCCCTGCCAGGACCTGTGAGAGGAGATAATGGGGTAAAATAACGGGGTACAGCCCTGCCAGGACCTGTGAGAGAAACAATGGGGTGAAACAATGGGGTACAGGATTGGGGTACAGCCCTGCCAGGACCTGTGAGAGGAGATAATGGGGTGAAACAATGGGGTACAGCCCTGGCAGGACCTGGGGGGAAATGGAATTGGGAACAGACCTGGCAGGGTTGGGGTCACACCTGGGGGGTTTGGGGTCACACCTGGGGGCGTTAGGGTCACACCTGGGGGGGTTGGGGTCACACCTGGGGGATTTGGGGTCACACCTGGGGGTTTGGGGTCACACCTGGATGGGTTAGGATGGGTTGGGGTCCCACCTGAGGGTGTTCAGCTCTCACCTGCAGCTCAGGCGGGGCCCGGGAGGGGAACACGAGGCCGGGGCAGTCGCAGAGCCGCACCTGGGCCGTCAGGAAATGCGTCTGGAAGTAGCGGGTGCGGCCGGGGGCGCGGGACACGCCCACTGCGCTGCGGCCCAGCACCGCGTTCAGCACCGACGATTTACCTGCGTTGGGCAGCCCTGGGCGGGGCCAGAGCGCTGGGTGAGCCACGCCCATGTAAGCCACGCCCACAGTGAGTTACAGCCACATAAACCACACCCACAGTGAGCCACACCCACATAAACCACGCCCACAGTGAGTTACAGTCACATAAACCACACCCACAGTGAGCCATGCCCACATAAACCACACCCACAGTGAGCCACGCCCATTGAAACCACACCCACAGTGAGCCACACCCACAGTGAGCCACACCCACAGTGAGCCACAGCCCAGCACCGCGTTCAGCACCAACGATTTACCGGCGTTGGGCAGCCCTGGGCGGGGCCAGAGCGCTGGGTGAGCCACACCCATGTAAACCACACCCACAGTGGGTTACAGCCACATAAACCACACCCACAGTGAGCCACACCCACATAAACCACACCCACAGTGAGCTACACCCACATAAGCCACGCCCACAGTGAGTTACAGCCACATAAACCACGCCCATAGTGAGCCACACCCACCTAAACCACACCCACAGTGAGTTATAGCCACATAAACCACACCCACAGTGAGCTACACGCACATAAATCATGCCCATAGTGAGCCACACCCACCTAAACCACACCCACAGTGAGACACACCCATTGGAACCACACCCCCAGTGAGTTACATCCACCTGGAACACACCGGTGCTAAGCCACACCCACAGTGACCACACCCACACTGATCACCCCCAATGACCATGCCCACAGTAACCACACCTCATTACCCCCCCAATGACTGCTCCAAATGACCACACCCCCAGTGGCCACACCCCCAGTGGCCACACCCACTGACCACCCCAACAACCGCTCCGAATGACCACACCCCCTTATCCACTCCCAATGACCACGCCCTCTCTGGCCCCGCCCCTCACCCACGCAGCCCAGGGTCAGCACGCCGTGCCGGTAGCGCTCCCACTGCCGGGGCGGGGCCACGTCCCCAGGCCCCGCCCCCTCCTCCTCCTCCTCTTCATCCCCTCCCAGGGGCTCCTCCTCCTCCTCATCCTCATCATCTTCATCATCCTCGGGGCGCTGCTCCGCCCGCTCCAGCCGCGCCCGCCAGCTGCTCAGGTCAACTGGGAGAGACACGGGGGATACTGGGGATACTGGGGTACACTGGGATGGACTGGGAACGAACTGGGATGGACTGGGAGGGACTGGGGACACTGGGGACGGTCACTGGGGGGACACTGGGAGCAGTTACTGGGGGTACTGGGGGTACTGGGGGGGACTGGGATGGACTGGGAGGGGATTTGGAGGGACTGGGAGGAACTGGGGGATACTGGGGAGGGACTGGGAGACACTGGGGGGACTGGTGAAACTGGGGGGATACTGGGGGGACACAGGGACCCCCCTCCCCAGAGTCCCCTTTTGTTTCACCCCTCCCAATACAAAGCTAAGCAGGATCTGCCCCGGGCAGGGCCTGGATGGGTGACCCAAACTCCCCCGAGACCCCTGGGGACCCCTCCCCAGTGAGCTGACCCCCCTAAAACCCCCCCAGGACCCCTCCCCACAGACCCAAACCCCCCAAACCCCCCCAGGACCCCTCCCCACAGACCCAAACCCCCCAGGACCCCTCCCCCAGACCCAAACCCCCCAACCCCCCAGGACCCCTCCCCACAGACCCAAACCCCCCAAACCCCCCCAGGACCCCTCCCCACAAACCCAAACCCCCCAAACCCCCCCAGGACCCCTCCCCACGCACCGGCCCCCCCCACGATCTCCTCGCAGGCCTCCAGCAGCAGTCGGGGTCCCACGGCGCGGCCCCAGCGCCCCCCCCTCTTCTTCTGCCTCTTCTGCAGTCCTGGGGACCCAAAAAACAGCAAAAATCACCCCAAAACCAGCCCTGGGGACCCCAAAAACTGCCAAGGTGACCCTCCTTCTTCTGCAGCCTTGGGGACCCCAAAACCACCAAATGTCACCCCAAAAACAGCCCTGGGGACCCCAAAAACTGACCTAGGGACCCCAAAACCAGCCCAGGGTCACCTCAAACCTCCTCAATGCCACCCCAAACCCCACAAAACCCCCCGGTTCCATCCCAAATCCCTTTAAAACGCCCCAACTTCCACCCTCAAACCCCCTAAAAACCCCCAAACCCCCCTAATTCCACCCCAAACCCCCCAAATTCACCCCAAATCCCCCCAATATCGATCCGAAATCCCCCCCAAATTCACCCCAAATCCCCCAAATTCACCCCAAACCCCCCAGTATTGACCCCAAACCCCCCCAGTTTCACCCCAAACCCCCCAATATGGACCCCAAACCCCCCCAGTTTCACCCCAAACCCCCCAGTATTGACCCCAAATCCCCCAGTATTGACCCCAAATCCCCCAATATTGACCCCAAGCCCCCCAGTATGGATCCCAAGCCCCCCAATATCGACCCCAAACCCCCCCAGTTTCACCCCAAACCCCCCCAGTATTGACCCCAAATCCCCCAATATTGACCCCCAAGCCCCCCAGTATGGACCCCAAGCCCCCCAGTATGGATCCCAAACCCCCCCATATCGACCCCAAACCCCCCCAGTTTCACCCCAGAAGTTCACCGGGGCCGGGGGGGGGTCCGGGGCAGGTGCTGAACGGGACCACGCGGCCGGGGCCGTAGCGAGCCCTCAGCAGGTGGCTCCAGGCCACGGCCACCGAGGGCGGGGCCAGGTCCACCTTGTTGAGGATGAGGATGAGACCCTTGGCCAGGCGCTGCGTGACGTGGGCGCACAGGGATGGGGGCACGCCCAGCGCCTGGGGGGACACCAAGGGGACACCAAGGGGACACTCAGGGACAAGGGACAGCCATGGGGGGACACCCAGAGACAAGGGACAGCCATGGGGGGGACACTCAGGGACAAGGGACAGTCACGGGGGGGACACTCAGGGACAAGGGACAGCCATGGGGGGGACACTCAGGGACAAGGGACAGTCACGGGGGACACCCAGGGACAAGGGACGGGGGCACACAGGGATGGGGGCACGCCCAGCGCCTGGGGGGACACCAAGGGGACACTCAGGGTCTGGGGACACCCAGGGACAAGGGACAGCCATGGGGGGACACCCAGAGACAAGGGACATGGGCACACAGGGATGGGGGGACGCCCAGCGCCTGGGGACATGGGGACAGTCAAGGGGACAGGGGGACACCCAGGGACAAGGGACAGCCATGGGGGGACACTCAGGGACAAGGGACAGGGGCGCACAGGGATGGGGGGACGCCCAGCGCCTGGGGACAGGGGGACAGTCAAGGGGACAGGGGGACACCCAGGGACAAGGGACAGCCATGGGGGGACACCCAGGGACAAGGGACAGGGGCGCACAGGGATGGGGGGACGCCCAGCGCCTGGGGACATGGGGACACCAAGGGGACACCAAGGGGACACTCAGGGACAAGGGACAGCCATGGGGGGGACACTCAGGGACAAGGGACAGTCACGGGGGGACACCCAGGGACAAGGGACGGGGGCACACAGGGATGGGGGCACGCCCAGCGCCTGGGGGGACACCAAGGGGACACTCAGGGTCTGGGGACGCCCAGGGACAAGGGACAGCCATGGGGGGACACCCAGAGACAAGGGACATGGGCACACAGGGATGGGGGGACGCCCAGCGCCTGGGGACATGGGGACAGTCAAGGGGACAGGGGGACACCCAGGGACAAGGGACAGCCATGGGGGGACACTCAGGGACAAGGGACAGGGGCGCACAGCGACGGGGGGACGCCCAGCGCCTGGGGACAGGGGGACAGTCAAGGGGACAGGGGGACACCCAGGGACAAAGGACAGCCATGGGGGGACACCCAGGGACAAGGGACGGGGGCACGCCCAGCACCTGGGGACAGTCAGGGGACAGAGGGACAGTCAGGGGATATCCAGGGCCTGGGGGGACACCAAGGGACAGGGGAACAGTCATGGGGACACAGGAACAGACACAGGGACAGTCCCAGGTGACCCAGGTGACAGAGGGACACAGGACAGTCACTGGGTGACACCCAGGGTGACACGCAGGTGACACAAAAGAACACACAAGAACACAGGCGACACAAAGAGACACACAGGTGACACCCACCGGGTGCCGGGCGTCGGCGATGACCAGCACGATGTCGGACATCTCCAGCACGCGCCACAGCTGCCGCCACGTCTGGGGACAGCGCGGGGACACCGCTGGGCCTGCGCCCCCCCTGGCTGTCCCCGGGGTCCCCAAACCCCCATAACCCCCCCAAGACGTCCCCAAACCCCCCTTAACCCCCCCAGCGTCCCCAAATCCTCTTAACTCACCCCATGTCCCCAAACCCCCCTTAACCTCTCAAAATGTCCCCAGAGTCCCCTGAACTCCCCCTGCTATGTCACCCTCCCTGTCCCCAGCGTCCCCAAACCCCTCCAATGTCCCCAAACCCCGCTTAACCCCCCAAAATGTCTCCAAAACCCCCCTTAACCCCCCCACTCCCTTGTCCCCCTCCCTGTCCCCAGTGTCCCCAAACCCCACCTAACCCCAAAAAATGTCCCCAAAATCCCCCTTAATGCCCCAAAATGTCCCCAAACCCCCCCTAACGCAGGCCCTGTCACCTCCAGGTTGTGCTCGAAGGGCGCCAGGCCCCGGCTGTCCCCTCTGCTGTCCCCAGGGCTGTCCCCAGGGCTGTCCCCCAGGGCCCTGAGGAAGTCCCCAAACGCCGCCTCCTCCCGCGCCCGCAGCTCCTCGGGGCTCATCCCGAAGCTCCAGGGCGGGCGCCGGGGGAAATCCAGCCCTGGGGACACACGGAGGGGACACGGGGTCACCCTCGCGGTGGTGGCACCTCCCGGGGACACTGGACACTGCCAGCGGTCACTTTGTCCCTTGCAGGGACACGCCCCTGTGGCCACTCCCCTTTCCTGGTGGCCACTCCCCTTTCTCAGCAACCACTCCCCATTCCCATTAGCCCCTCCCCTCCCCAGTGGCCCCGCCCCCTCACCGGGCCCGTAGACGCTGTCGGGATCCAGCTCCAGGGCGCTCTCGGGCAGCAGCTCCAGCAGCTCCTCCTGGGCCCGGCGCCCGCTCCGCTCCAGGGCCTCGGCCCGGGGCCCCCCCAGCTGCAGCCGGAACCTGGGGGGGGTCACCGGGGCCAGAGCCCCCTCATGGGGTCACCCACCCACGGCCGGACCCCCCCCGGGGTCACCCACCCACGGCCGGGCTCCACTCTGGGCCTGGACACCCGGGATCCAGGCCGGGTTTTGCCTTAAACCTTGATTCCCAGTGAAATCCAGGCCGGGTTTTGCCTTAAACCTGGGTTCCAGTTGCAATCCAGGCCGGGTTTTCCCTCCCATTAAATCCCAGCCCAAATCCAGCCCAGGTTTCCCCCAATCCCAATTTCACTCTAAATCCAATCCAGGCGTTCTCCCATTCCCAATCCCAGCCCAAGTCCAGTCCAGGCTTTCAATCAGGTTAATCCCCAGCCCAAATCCACTCCGGGTTTTCCTCCCGTTAATCGCCCCCGCAAATCCAGTCCGGGTTTTTGCTCAGGTTAAATCCCACCCTAAATCCAGTCCAGGATTTCCCTCCCATTCCCAATCCCAGCCCAAATCCACTCCGCCTTTTCCCTCCCATTCCCAATCCCAGCCCAAATCCACTCCGGGTTTCCCCTCCCCACCCCACCCCCGTTCTTTTCCCCCCTCACCTGCCGGGGTCGTGGCGCCGGGGGGGCTCCGGGGGGGGGTCTCCGGGGGGGCCATCGCCGCCCCGCTCGCGGCTCCCGCTGCGGCTGCCGGGGCCCGAGGCCGGCCCGGCCGGGGCATCTGCGGCCACCAGGGGTGGAGGGTCAGGGGGTCCCGGGCTCCATCCAGGGGGGATTTTTCTCTTCATTCCCGGGGGTCTTTCCCCTCATAATCCGAAGATCCCAGCCCCCATTCCTGGGGGTCTCTTCCCTCATGAACCACCGCCCGCAGCCCCCATTCCCAGGGCGTCTTTCCCCTCATAATCTGGGGCTCCCAGCCCCCATTCCCGGGGGGCTCTTCCCTCCTAAACCGGAGATCCCAGCCCTCACTCCGAGGGGTCTTTCCCCTCTCTCCCGGGGCTCCCGGCCCCCATCCCCGGGGTTTTTTCCCCTCATAAACCGGCGCTTCCAGCCCCCATCCCCGGGGTTCCCTCTCCCACAGTCCCGGGGGTCCCGGTGCTCTCTCCCGGCGCCCCCAGCCCCCCCCTCACCGCCCCGTTTCCGCTCCCGCCGGTCCCGGAGCTGTTGCTTTTTCCGCTTGGCGCTGAACGGCAGCTTGCGGGGCATGACGGGAGCGCACGTGACGGGGCGGGGCCGCGATCCGCCAATAGGCGTAAAGGGGCGGAGACAGGCGGAGGGGAGGAGCCAATAGGATGGCTCATCGCCTCAGGGCCGCGGTATGATTGACAGATCAGCCGACTAATAGCAGCGCAGCGCACCCGGCGGGGCGGGATCAACCAATAGGAGAACGCGCTACCTCACGGGTGGGCGGGACAATAAGGCGCTAGCCAATAGCGAACGAAGCGCGTGCGCGGTGGGCGCGGTTTGAGGAGGAGCGGACCAATGGGAAGCGGCGTCGCGGCCCGGAAGCAGCTCGGGGCGGCGGTGGCGGCGCATGCGCAGTGCGCGGTGCCCGGCCATGCCGAAGGGAGCGCGGCCGGCGGGGGCCAAGCAGGAGGAATGGAAGGGGGGGGAGGAGGAAGGTGAGACCCCCGGGAATGGGGGGGGCAGGAGGGGGAGACCCCCGGGAGGGGACCCCGAAATGGGGGGAGACCCCCGGGATGGTGCCCTGGGGTTGGGGGGGATGAGGGGGAGACCTCCGTGAGGGGACCCCGGGATCGAGAGGGGGACCCCAGAAATGGCGGGAAAAGGGCGGGACCCCCGTGAGGGGATCCCAGGATTGAGGGGGGACCCTGGGCTGGGACCCCGGGGAATGAGGGGAGGGAAGAGGGTGAGACCCTCGGGATTGAGGGGAGACCCCCGTGAGGGGACCCCGGGGAATGAGGGGAGGGAAGAGGGCGAGACCCCCGTGAGGGGATCCCAGGATTGAGAGGGGGACCCCAGAAATGGCGGGAAAAGGGCGAGACCCCTCCTGAGGGGACCCCGGGACTGAGGGGGGGTGATGAGGGTGAGACCCCCGGCACTGAGGGGAGCCCCCCTGGGATTTTGTACCTTTTTCTTTTCCCCCACTTTTTTCAACCCAAACCCCCCAGTTTTGGGGAAACCCCTCCCCAAACCAACCCCCGAATTTTGGGGAAGGGGTCTCCCCAAACGTTGGGATTTTGGGGCTCCCCCAGACCCATTGAACCCCCCCTGCCCCACAGAGCAACCGCTCAAGAAGGGCAAGAAGGACCGGAAAGGCAAAAAATCCGTGAGTGACCCCTGACCTTTGACCTCTGACCCTCCCCCAAAATCCTGGGGACCCCTCCCTCTATTCCCAAAATTCCAGGACCCCAAAATTCCTGGATTTCCCCCCAAAATTCCCAAATTTTCCCCCCAAAATTCCCGGATATCCCTTCGAATTTCCCATTTTCCCCCCAGAATTCCCACATTTTCCCAAAATTCCCAGTTTTTACCTTAAAATGCCTGAATTTTCCCAAGATTCCCAAATTTCCCTCCAAAATTCCCAAATTTTCCCAAAACTCCCCGATTTCGCCCCAAAATTCTCCGATTTCCCTCCAAAATTCCCAGATCTCCCCTCAAAGTTTTTCTGAGTTTTCCCTTCAAAATTCCCTTTTTTTCCCCTCCAAAATTCCCAGATTTTTCCCCCCAAAATTCCCGAATTTTCCCAAAATTCCCATTTTTTTCCCAAAACTCCCGATTTTCCCCCCCAAATTCCCGGATTTTCCCAAAATTGCCGTTTTTCCCCCCAGTTCTTCGAGGAATTGGCCGAGGAGGAGAAGGCGGCGCTGGCCCCGCCCCCTCCCGCCCCCGAGAAGGAGGGGCCGGCACCCGCGCAGGTTAATTATGCTAATTAGGTTAATTACTTATGCTAATGGGGTTGATTAGGGAGGGACTTGTGAGAGGGAGAGGTGTGAAGGGGCGGGGTTAAAGGGGAGTGGGAGGGGCTTAGTGGGAGGGGCTAAGGGGGGAGGAGCTTAAAAGGGTAGCGTTAAGGGAAAAGGGGGAGGGGCTAAAAGGGGAAAAGGTGGGGCTAAAGGGGGTGGGGTTGAGGGGGCGGGGCTAAAGGGGGTGTGAGCTAAAAGGGGCGGGACTAAAGGTTGTGTGGGTAAAATAGGCGGGGCTAAAGGGGTGTGGACCAAAGGGGAGGGGCTAAAAGCTAAAAGGGGAGGGGCTAAAAGGGTGGGTTGAACTTGGGTGTGGGCTTATGTGGGTGGAGCCAAAGGGGAGGGGCTAAATGTGGCTTTAAAGGGGAGGGGCTAAAGAAGGTGGGGCTAAATGGGTGGGAGTTAAAGGGGAGGGGTTTAAGTGGGTGGGGCTAAAAGGGGTGGGGCTTAGGGGGAGGAGGTAAATGTGATTAAGAAGGGGTGGGGCTAAAAGGGGCGGGGCTAAATGGGAAGGATTAAGGCAAATTAGGGGAGGGGTTCATAGGGGAGGGGTCAAAGTGGGCGGAGCCAACGCCAGCCTGGCTCCAGCACACCGGGCATTAATCAAGAAGCTAATTAAGAGCTAATTAGCATAATGACCGCTCGTTAATCGTCCCAGGGCTCGCGGCGGAAGCGGGACCGGCGGAAGGAGGCGCGGCGGTCGCGGGGGGCGGAGCCTGAGCCCGAGGAGGCGGAGCTAAGCCGGCGGCTCCAGGCCCTGGCGGCTGCTGCTGATGAGGAGGAGGAGGAGGAGGAGGAGGAAGGTCCTGGAAGGGAATTTGGGGGTCCTGGGGGGGATTTGGGGGTCCTGGAAGGGAATTTGGGGGTTCTGGGGGGGATTTGGGGGTCCTGGAAGGGAATTTGGGGGTCCTGGGGGGGATTTGGGGGTCCTGGGGGGGAATTTGGGGGTTCTGGGGGGGATTTGGGGGTCCTGGGGGGGATTTGGGGGTCCTGGGGGGCTCTGAGCCCTCGGGGACCCCTCAGTGACCCCCCCAAAATGTGCCCACAGCTCCAACGGGGAGAAGGGGAGCGAGGAGGAGGAAGGTGAGGGGAAAATGGGGGAAAAAGGGGGGAAAATGGGAAAAACTGGGGGAAAAACCACACACCAAAAAAAATGGGGGAAATGGAAAAAATTGGGGAAAATCCTGAGAAAAAAATGAAGGGAAAAATGGGGAAAAAATGGGGGCAAAGACATAAAAAAAGGGGTAAAATAAGAAAATATTGAGAAACTCTATAAAAAAATGGGGAGACATTGAAAAATGGGAAAAAGTCACAAAAATGAGAGGGAAAATTCAAAAAATGAGAGGGAAAATCCAAAACAATGGAGAAAATCCACAAAAAATTGAGAAAATCCCCCCAAAAATGGAGGAAATCTCAAAAAATGGGGGAAAGTCCTCCATAAATAGAGAAGTCCATAAAATATGGGGGGAATCTGTCAAAAAAAAAGGGAAAATCACAAAAAATGTGAGGGTAATCCACAAAAGTGGGAAAAAATCTCAATAAAATGGGGAAAATCCCCCAAAATGGGGAATAAATCCCTAAAAATAGGGAAAAATTCCCAAAACTGAGGGAAAATCATCCAAAAAATGGGGGGAAAAAGAGAAATTTAAAAAAGAGGGGAAAGTTCTCTTTATATGGGGAAAAAGTTTCCTGAAATGGGAAGTTTTGAAGGAAAATCTTTTAAAAATGAGAAAAAAGTGGAAAAAATGTGGAATTTTGGGAGGTTTTGGGGTGTAAAGGTGGGAGGAGGGGAATTTGGGGAGGAAATGGAATAATTGGAGATTTTTGGGGTTTTTTTTAGGGTGGGAATGTTTTTGCTGCCCTGAACCAGGAGCAGAGCGAGGAGGAGGAGGAGGAGGAGGAGGAAGAAAAGGAGAAAAAACCCAGCAAGGGCAAAAGCAGCAAGGTGGGGGAGGCTGAGGGGAAAACCCAAAATTTCTGGGGGGAAAAAACCCCAAAATTGCTGCAAAAAAAACCCCAAAATCCTGGGGAAACCCCAAAAACTAAAAACTTTCAAATCCACCATAAAAACCCCAAATTCCTGGAAAAAAAAATCCAAAATCTCTGAAAAAAACCTTGAATTCCTGGAAAAACACCTCAAAATCGTGAAAGAAATCCTGAAATCCCCCTCAAAACTCCCAAAATTCTGAAAAAATCCCAAAAGCCCTGAAAAAAAGCCCCAAAAATCTCTCAAAAAAAACCCCAAAATCCCCCCAAAAAACCCCAAAATCCCTTAAAAAAACCAAAAAAACCAAAATCCCTCAAAAAAAGCCCCAAAACCTCTCAGAAAACTCCTGAAATTCCTGGGGAAAAAACCCCAAAATTCTTGGGAAAAAAACCTCAAACCATCAAAAAACTCCCAAAATCTCTCAAAAACCCCCAGAATTCCTGAAAAAAACCCCAAAATCCTTAAAAAAACCCCAAAATTCCTCAAAAACTCCCAAATTTCTGGAGAAAAACTCCAAAAACCCTGGAAAAAAATCCTTAAAAAATCCCAAAATCCGTTAAAAAAACCCAAAATCCATAAAAAAAACCCCCCAAATCCCCCAAAATCTCCTTAAAAAAAATATCTTTTTTTTTTGTAATGCCAAGGAGGAAGAGGAGGCTGAGAAGAAGAAGAAGAAAAATCTCAAAAAGGAAAAACCCAAAGGGAAGAAACAGGTGCAGAATTTGGGGATTTTCCCCAATTTTGGGGTTTTTTCTCCATTTTTGGGGTTTTCCCCAATTTTTTAACATTTCCCCGTTTTTGGGGACCCAAAATGTCCCAAATTTTGGGGATTTTTTTCTCATTTTTGTCCCCAAAATCCTCAGGGGAAATGCCCCAGCGATGAGGATGAGGCCGAAGGCTCCGAGGAGGCTCCGGGCAGGAAGGTGAGGGGGGAATTGGGGGGAATTGGGGAGATTTTGGGAAAAAACCCCAAAATTTGGAATTTTTGGGGTTGAAGACTCCAAAATTTGGGGGTTTTTGGGGTTTTGGGGGATGTGAGACCCCAAAATTTGGGGTTTTTTTGGGGGGCCAGACCCAAAAATTTGAGTTTTTTTGGTGGAAGACCCCAAAATTTGGGATTTTTAGGGGTGAAAATCACAAAATTTGGGTTTTGTTGGGAGGGGGTTTGGGGGTGAAGAGCCCAAAATTTGAAGTTTTTTGGGACGGAAATGTGAAAATTTGGGGTTTCTTGGGTGGGAGATTCCAAAATTTGGGGTTTTTTGGGATTTTTTGGGTTGGTGAGACGTGAAAATTGAAGATTTTTTGGGGTTTTGGGGACAGAAATCACAAAATTGGGGGGTTTTGGGGTTTTTTTTTTGGGGTAGAAAACCCCGAAATTTGGGGTTTTTTGGGCATTTTGGGGAAGGCGTTCCCAAAATTGGAGATTTTTGGGGGAGGTGAGACCCCAAAATTTGGGGTTTTTTTTTGAAATTTGAGGGGGGGAGACTCCAAAATTTTGGGGTTTTGGGGATGGAAATCACAAAATTTGGGGTTTTTGGAGGTGAAACCCCAAAATTCGGGGTTTTTTGGGGTTTGATTCCAAAATCTGGGGGTTTTGAGGGAAGAAGGCCCCAAAATTTGGGATTTTTGGGGTTTTTGGGAGATGAGACCCCAAATTTGGGGATTTTTGCCCCATTTTGGGACAGAACAAGTTCGGGGCCCTGAGGGACGAGGATGAGGAAGAGGAGGAGGAAGGAGCCCGGAAGGGG
Organism: Camarhynchus parvulus; assembly: GCF_901933205.1. Classification (NCBI taxonomy): domain Eukaryota; kingdom Metazoa; phylum Chordata; class Aves; order Passeriformes; family Thraupidae; genus Camarhynchus; species Camarhynchus parvulus. The sequence continues at coordinate 97,461 of NW_022148523.1, read as the reverse complement.
AGCGAGAACGTGAGTTTGGGGAATTTGGGGGAATTTGGGGGATTTTGGGATATTTTAGGGAAATTCAGGGATTTTGGGGGTCATTTTAGAATATTTTAGGTTATTTTGGGGTTAATTTGGGATGTTTTGGGGTTGTTTTAGATACGTTTGGGGTATTTTGGGGCTGTTATTTGGGATATTTTGGGGCTATTTTAGGGAATTTGGGGGATTTGGGGTTTTTTTTCAGGAATATTTTGGGTTAATTTGGGGTTAATTTGGGACATTTTGGGGTCATTTTGGAATATTTTGGGGTTATTATTTGGGCGGTTTTGGGGGGGTTGTTGTGAAACCTTTTGGGGTTATTTGGGATATTTGGGGGATTTTTTGGGATATTTTGGGGTAATTTGGGGTATGTGGGAAAATTTCGGGGTTGCTTGGGATGTTTTGGGGATTTTTTGGGTTTCTTTTGGGGGTTTGGGGATGTTTGGGGTATTTTGGGTATTTTGGGTATTTTTGCGTCATTTTTGGGTCATTTTTGTTCATTTTGGGCTCCCCAGGAAGAGGAGGAGGGGGCGGGGCCGAGGGCGGGGCCGGACGCCCGAGTCAGCAAAAAGGAGAAGAAGAAAATGAAGAAGCAGGTGAGGGGCGGGGCCTCAAGGGGGCGTGGCTTAGCCGCAGGGGCGTGGCCTAACTAGGCGTGGTTTGGGGCTATGGCTGTGGGCGGGGCTTAGCACAAGACGGTCGCTGTTTGGGGGCGTGGCCTGAGGTGGGTGTGGCTTAACTGGGTGTCTCAGTGGGTGTGGCTTAACCAGGCCTGGCTATGGGTGGGTGTGGCTTATCTGGGTGTGGCTGTTTGGGGGTGTGGCCTGAATGGGTGGGGCCTAATTGGGTGTGGCTCCCTGAGGGTGGGGCTTTTAATGGGTGGGCCTTAACTGGGTGTGGGGTTTTGTGGGTGTGGCTTAACTGGGTGTGGCTCTTTGGAGGTGTGGCCTAACTTGGTGTGGTTTAATGGGTGTGGTTCTTTGTGGGTGTGGCAAAAGTGGGTGTGGTTCAATGGGTGTGGCCTAGCTGGGCATGACTTCATGTGGGTGTGGCCTAAGTTGGTGTGTCTCTTTGTGGGTGTGGCCTAACTAGGTGTGTTTTGATGGGTGTGGCCTAACTGGGTGTTGCCTTTTGTGAACGTGGCCTTGGTATAGATTTTTCTGGGGGTGTGTCCAAACATGTGGGCGTGGCTTGTCCCAAGACCATTCCCACATACATGCATGTCCCATGGTGGGCGTGTTCATGTGGGTGTGGTCTGTCTGTGACCCCGCCCAGACAGAGTTTGAGCGGCAGGTGGCGGCCATGACAGTGGGCGTGTCCCACAGTGGGCGTGTCCCATGATGAGTGTGAGCGTTGTGGGCGTGTCCCGGTGGGCGTGGTCTGTGTGTGGCCCCGCCCATGCAAAGTTTGAGCTGCAGGCGGCATCGCTGCGGGCGGCGGCCATGACAGGGGGCGTGTCCCAGTGGGTGCATCCCACAGTGGGTGTGTCCCATGATGAGTGTGACCTTGTGGGCGTGCCCCCGGTGGGCGTGGCCTGACTGGTGGCCCCGCCCATGCGCACTTTGAGCGGCAGGCGGCGTCGCTGCGGGCGGCGGCCATGACAGGGGGCGTGTCCCGCTGGGTGTATCCCGCCGTGGGCGTGTCCCTGATGGGCGTGGTCTGTGTGTGGCCCCGCCCAGGCGGAGTTTGAGCGGCAGGTGGCGTCGCTGCGGGCGGCGGCCATGACGGGCGAGGGCGACTTCGCCGTGTCGCAGGCCGAGCTGTCGTCGCGCCAGGCCATGCTGGAGAACGCCTCCGACATCAAGGTGGGCACGGCGCACCTGGGGGGGCAGAGCGCACCTGGGGAGGGGCAAAATCAACCTGGGGAGGGGCAAAACTCACCTGGGGGGGCAGAGCGCACCTGGGATGGGGCAAAATCAACCTGGGATGGGGCAAAATCAACCTGGGATGGGGCAAAACTCACCTGGGGAGGGCAAAACGCACCTGGGGGGCAGAGCGCACCTGGGATGGGGCAAAATCAACCTGGGATGGGGCAAAACTCACCTGGGGGGGCAGAGCACACCTGGGATGGGGCAAAATCAACCTGGGATGGGGCAAAATGCACCTGGGGGGGCAGAGCGCACCTGGGGAGGGGCAAAACTCACCTGGGGAGGGGCAAACGCACCTGGGGGGGCAGAGCGCACCTGGGGGGGCAGAGCGCACCTGGGATGGGGCAAAATGCACCTGGGGAGGGCAAATCTCACCTGGGGAGGGCAAAATGCACCTGGGGGGCAAAACTCACCTGGGGAGGGGCAAATCTCACCTGGGGAGGGCAAAATGCACCTGGGGGGGCAGAACGCACCTGGGATGGGGCAAAATCAACCTGGGATGGGGCAAAATGCACCTGGGATGGGGCAAAACTCACCTGGGGAGGGGCAAAACTCACCTGGGGGGGGCAAAACGCACCTGGGATGAGGCAAAAGGGCAAAACTCATCTCGGGAGGGGCAAATCTCACCTGGGGAGGGGCAAAATCAACCTGGGATGGGGCAGAATGCACCTGAGGGGGTAAATCTCACCTGGGGAGGGGCAAAAGGGCAAAACTCATCTGGGGAGGGGCAGAACTCACCTGGGGAGGGCAAAATGTACCTGGGGAGGGCAAAATCAACCTGGGATGGGGTAAAATGCACCTGGGGGGGGCAAAACTCACCTGGGGAGGGGCAAATCTCACCTGGGGGGGCAGAACGCACCTGGGGGGCCCCAAAACCCACCTGGGGACCTCAGACCCCACTCAGGGTTCCCATTTCCCCATATTTCCCCCCTTTTATTCCCTGTTTTTTTCTGGTTTTCCCTTTTTTTCCCTGTTTATTCCCCATTTCCCCCCGTCCATTTTCCCCGTTGTTTTTTTTCCTGTTTCCCCCCCTTTTTTCCCATTTTTCCTCGTTTCTCCCTTTTTTTTTACTTCCCATTTTCCCCTAATTTATTGCCCATTTATTCCCCATTTTCCCCCCATTTCCCCCCGATTTATGCCCCATTTCCTTGCCATTTTCCCCCATTTATTCCCCATTTTTTCCCATTTTTTCCCCATTTATTTCCCATTTATTCCCCATTTCCCCCCATTTATTTCCCATTTATTTCCCATTTATTCCCCATTTATTTCCCCCCATTTTTCCCCATTTTTTCCCATTTCCCCCCCATTTATTCCTCATTTATTTGCCATTTTTTTCCCATTTTTTCCCATTTACTCCCCATTTATTCCCCATTATTCCCCCCCATTTCCCCCATTTTTTCCCATTTCCCCCCATTTTTCCCCCGTTTTTCCCGATTTTCCCCCCGTTTATTTCCCATTTTTTTCCCATTTATTCCCCATTTTTTCCCATTTTCCCCCCATTATTCCCCATTTTTCCCCATTTATTTCCCATTTATTCCCCATTATTTCCCCATTTTTTCCCTTTTTTCCCATTTTCCCCCATTTATTCCCCATTTTTCCCCCATTTATTTCCCATTTATTCCCCACTTACTCCCCATTTATTCCTCATTATTTCCCCCCATTTTCCCCCATTTTTTTCCCATTTTCCCCCCATTTTCCCCCCATTTTCCCATTTCCCCATTTTTTCCCCATTTATTCCCCATTTTCCCCCCATTTATTTCCCATTTTTCCCCCATTTATTTCCCATTTATTCCCCATTATTTCCCCCCCATTTTTCCCCCTTTTTTTCCCATTTTCCCCCCATTTATTCCCCATTTTTCCCCCATTTATTTCCCATTTATTCCCCACTTACTCCCCATTTATTCCCCATTATTTCCCCATTTATTTCCCATTTCCCCCCATTTTTTCCCGTTTTCCCCCCATTTTTCCCGATTTTCCCCCCATTTATTTCCCATTTATTCCCCATTATTTCCCCCCCATTTTCCCCCATTTTTTCCCATTTTCCCCCCATTTTCCCCCCATTTTCCCCTTGTTTTCCCCATTTTTCCCCCTTTTTTTCCCATTTTCCCCCCATTATTCCCCATTTTCCCCCCATTTATTTCCCATTTATTCCCCATTATTTCCCCCCCATTTTTCCCCCTTTTTTTCCCATTTTCCCCCCATTATTCCCCATTTTCCCCCATTTATTTCCCATTTATTCCCCATTATTTCCCCCCCATTTTTTCCCCTTTTTTTTTTTTTTCCCCCATTTATTCCCATTTTTTCCCCCATTTATCCCCATTTATTCCCCACTTTACTCCCCATTTATTCCTCATTATTTCCCCCCATTTTCCCCTTTTTTTTTCCCATTTTCCCCCATTATTCCCCATTTTTCCCCATTTATTTCCCATTTATTCCCCATTATTTCCCCCCATTTTTCCCCCTTTTTTTCCCATTTTCCCCCCATTTATTCCCCATTTTCCCCCATTTATCTCCCATTTATTCCCCACTTACTCCCCATTTATTCCTCATTATTTCCCCCCCATTTTTCCCCCTTTTTTTCCATTTTCCCCCCATTATTCCCCATTTTCCCCCATTTATTTCCCATTTATTCCCCATTATTTCCCCCCAATTTTTCCCCCTTTTTTTCCCATTTTCCCCCCATTTATTCCCCATTTTTCCCCCATTTATTTCCCATTTATTCCCCACTTACTCCCCATTTATTCCCCATTATTTCCCCCATTTATTTCTCATTTCCCCCATTTTTTCCTGTTTTCCCCCCATTTATTCCCCATTTTCCCCCCATTTATTTCCCATTTATTCCCCATTATTTCCCCCCCATTTTCCCCCTTTTTTCCCATTTTCCCCCCATTTATTCCCCATTTTTCCCCCATTTATTTCCCATTTATTCCCCATTTGTTCCCCATTTATTCCCCGTTATTTCCCCCCCATTTTCCCCCATTTTTTCCCATTTTCCCCACATTTTTTCCCATTTTCCCCTTGTTTTCCCCGTTTTTGCCCCGTTTTTCCCGTTTTCCCCGCTTTTTGCCCCGTTCCAGCTGGAGAAGTTCAGCATCTCGGCGCACGGCAAGGATCTCTACGTCAACGCCGACCTGTTCATCGTGGCCGGGCGCCGCTACGGCCTCGTGGGGCCCAACGGGTCCGTTTGGGGTGAAATCCCCGCGGTTTGGGCAATTCGGGCACTTTGGGGTTAATTCAGGCAGTTTTGGGCAAAAACCTCAAAATTTTTGTGGTGAATTTTGGGGTTTTTGGGCAAAACTCCCGGCATTTCTGGGGTTCATTCTGGGGGAACATTTCTGGGGGTTTTGGGGTTAATTTGGGGAATTTTGGGGTTGGTTCTGGAGATTTTGGGCAAATGTGGAATTGTAGGGTTAATTCTGGGGTTTTGGGGGTTAATTCTGGGGGTTTGGGGTAAAATCAGGATTTTTGGGGTTAATTCTGGGCTTAAATCCTGGGGTTTCGGGTTAATTCTGGGGGTTTTGGGGTTAATTCTGGGTAAATTTTGGGGGTTTGAGGTTAATTTTGGGGATTTTAGGGTTAACTTGGGGTTAATTTTTGGTGAATTTTGGGGTTAATTTTGAGTGAATTTGGGGTGAATTTAGGGTGAATTTTAGGGGTAATTTGGGGGTTTTTTGGGTTAATTTTGGGGGTTTTTTTCGCAGTGAATTTTGGGTTGATTTGGGCTCGGTTCTGGGTGAATTTTTAGCGTTTTGGGTTAATTTGGGGTTAATTTTGGGGTGAATTGAGGGTTAATTTGGGGTTAATTTGGGGTTCATTTTGGGGTACTTTTGGGTTAATTTTGTGGTTAATTTTGGATTAGTTTTGGGTGAAATTTGGGTGAATTTGGCTTTTTGGGATTATTTTAGGGGTGAATTTGGGGTTTAAATTGGGTTTAATTTGGGGTTAATTTTAGGGGTTAATTTTGGGTTAATTTCGAGTTTTTGGGGTTAATTTTGGGTGAATTTTTGGCATTTTGGGTTAGTTCAGGGTTTAGTTTCGTGTTAATTTTGTGTTAATTTAGACTCAACTTTGGGTGAATTTTAGGTGAGTTTGGGGTTAACGTAGGGGTAATTTTGGGGTGAATTTGGGTGAATCTGGGTGTGTTTCAGGAAGGGGAAGACGACGCTGCTGAAGCACATCGCCAACCGAGCCCTGAGCATCCCCCCCAACATCGACGTGCTGCTCTGCGAGCAAGGTGGGCACACCTGGGCACACCTGGGGGGGCTGGGATACACCTGGGATACACCTGGGCACACCTGGGCACACCTGAGATACACCTGAGATACACCTGGGCACACCTGAGATACACCTGGGGTACACCTGAGATACACCTGGGCACACCTGGGTACATCTGGGCACACCTGGGCACACCTGGGCACACCTGGGCACACCTGGGTACACCTGGGCACACCTGGGGGCACCTGGGCACACCTGGGGTACACCTGAGATACACCTGGGCACAGCTGGGCACGTCTAGGACCTCATGTGTGCCTTACCTGTGCATAGTTTGTGACCAATGACACACCTGTGTGTGTTACCTGTGTGTTACATGTGTGTTACATGTGTGTTACATGTGTGTTACCCGTGTTATTTACCTGTGCAGAGGTGCTGGCCGATGACACACCTGCGGTGCAGGCCGTGCTCCGGGCACAAACCGTGTGTTACCTGTGTGTGTTACATGTGTGTTACATGTGTGTTACATGTCTCACCTGTGTTATTTACCTGTGTTTACCTGTGCAGAGGTGTTGGCCGATGACACACCTGCGGTGCAGGCCGTGCTCCGCGCCGACACGAAGCGCCTGCGGCTCCTGGACGAGGAGCGGCGCCTGCAGGGGCTGCTGGAGAGCGGCGACAACGCGGCCGCCGAGAGGCTGGAGAAGGTACCTGGGGGCACCTGGGGGCACCTGGGGGCACCTGGGGGCACCTGGGGGCACCTGGGGAGGCTGGGGGCACCTGGGGGCACCTGGGGGCACCTGGGGGAGGCTGGGCTACACCTGAGATACACCTGGGCACACCTGGGGACACCTGGGGGTACCTGGGATACACCTGGGCACAGCTGGGGGCACCTGGGACACCTGGGGGCACCTGGGGGCAGCTGGGGGGCACTAAAACACACCTGGGGGCACCTGGGGGAGGCTGGGCTACACCTGAGATACACCTGGGCACACCTGGGGGCACCTGGGCACACCTGGGGCACACCTGGGGCACTCCTGGGGCATACCTGGGCATACCTGGGGCACACCTGGGGACACCTGGGGGCACCTGGGGGAGGCTGGGCTACACCTGAGATACACCTGGGCACAGCTGGGGACACCTGGGTACACCTGGGGCACACCTGGGCGGCACTAAACACACCTGGGGGGGATTAACCCCCACCTGGGGGGGATTTCCCCGTTTCAGCCGCACCTGGGGGGCCGCGGGTGCCGCGGCTGACCCCCCTCACCTGCGCAGGTGTACGAGGAGCTGCGCGCCATCGGCGCCGCCGCCGCCGAGGCCAAGGCGCGGCGCATCCTGGCCGGGCTCGGCTTCACGCCCGAGATGCAGAACAGAGCGACCCGCAAGTTCTCGGGGGGCTGGAGGATGAGGGTCAGCCTGGCCAGGTAAGCACAGGTGGGCTCAGGTGGGCTCAGGTGGGCTCAGGTGAGCTCAGGTGGGCTCCAGGTGGGCTCAGGTGGGCTCAGGTGGGCTCAGGTGAGCTCAGGTGGGCTCAGGTGGGTTCAGGTGGGCTCAGGTGGGTTCAGGTGGGCTCAGGTGAGCTCAGGTGGGCTCAGGTGGGCTCAGGTGGGCTCAGGTGGGCTCAGGTGAGCTCAGGTGAGCTCAGGTGGGTTCAGGTGGGTTCAGGTGGGCTTAGGTGAGCTCAGGTGGGTTCAGGTGAGCTCAGGTGGGTTCAGGTGGGTTCAGGTGGGCTTAGGTGAGCTCAGGTGGGTTCAGGTGAGCTCAGGTGGGTTCAGGTGGGCTCAGGTGAGCTGAGGTGGGCTCAGGTGGGTTCAGGTGAGCTCCAGGGTTTGGTGTCACTGGGGAATTGCACAACTAAGGGACCCAGAAGTTCTCGGGGGGATGGAGGATGAGGACTCACCTGGCCAGGTAAACACAGGTGAGCTCAGGTGTGCCCAGGTGAGGGGATGGGGTCAGCGTTACCATGGAAATGCAGAACAGAGCGACCCGGAAGTTCTCAGGGGGGGGTGGAAGGTGAGGGTGTCCTTGGCCAGGTAAGGACGGGTGAACTCCAGGTGTGTCCCAGGTGTGCCCAGGTGAGCTCCAGGTGTGCCCCAGGTGTGCCCCAGCCTTGCCCAGGTGCCCCAAGGTGTATCTCAGGTGTATCTCAGCTGTGCCCAGATGCCCCCAGCTGTATCCCAGGTGTGCTCAGGTGTGCCCAGGTGAGCTCCAGGTGCATCTCAGGTGCATCTCAGCTGTATCCCAGGTGTGCTCAGGTGTATCCCAGGTGTATCCCAGGTGTATTCCAGGTGCATCTCAGGTGTATCCCAGGTGTATCTCAGATGCCCCCAGGTGCCCCCAGGTGCATCTCAGGTGTATCTCAGATGCCCCCAGGTGTATCCTAGGTGCATCTCAGGTGTATCCCAGGTGTATCCCAGGTGTGCCCAGGTGTGCCCAGGTCTATCCCAGGTGTATCTCAGGTGCCCCCAGGTGTATCTCAGGTGTATCCCAGGTGTATCTCAGGTGTATCTCAGATGCCCCCAGGTGCCCCCAGGTGTGCCCAGGTGCCCCCAGATGCCCCCAGCTGTGCCCAGGTGTATCCCAGGTGTATCTCAGATGCCCCCAGGTGTATCCCAGGTGTATCCCAGGTGTATCCCAGGTGTATCCCAGGTGTATCTCAGGTGTATCCCAGGTGCCCCCAGGTATATCCCAGGTGTATTCCAGGTGTATCTCAGGTGTATCCCAGGTGTATCCCAGGTGTATCCCAGGTGTATCCCAGGTGTATCCCAGGTGTATCTCAGGTGCCCCCAGGTGCCCCCAGATGTATCCCAGGTGCCCCCAGGTATATCCCAGGTGTATTCCAGGTGTATCCCAGGTGTATCCTAGGTGTATCCCAGGTGTATCCCAGGTGCCCCCAGGTGTGCCCCAGGTGCCCCCAGCTGTGCCCTCCCCCCAGGGCTCTGTTCCTGGAGCCGACGCTGCTGATGCTGGACGAGCCCACGAACCACCTGGACCTGAACGCCGTCATCTGGCTCAACAAGTGAGGGGCTCGGGGCGCTTTGGGGCGCTTTGGGGCACTTTGGGGAATTTCGGGGATTTTGGGGGCAGATTCTGAGATTTTGGGCGATTCTTGCTGAGTTTCTAGGGATTTTTTTTAGTGGTTTTTTTTTTTTTTTAATTTTTTAGGGACTTTTTTTTAATTTTTGAGAGAATTTTTTTTTTTAGTTTTTGGAGTTTTTGGGGGGGATTTTTTTTTTTTTTTTTTTTAGGATTTTTTTTTTTTTTAATATTTCTGGAGGGAATTTTTGGGAATTTCCTTTTGTTTTTTACGATTTTTTTTTTTACTTTGGGGGATTTTATTTTTTTAACTTTTTAAAGATTTTCTTTTCCCTCCAAATTCCTATTTTTCCCCAAAATTCCCATTTTTCCCCAAAATTCCCATTTCTTCTCCCAAAATTCCCATTTTTCCCCCAAATTCCCATTTTCTCCTAAAAATTCTTTTTCCCCCCAAAATTCCTTTTTCTTCCCCCCAAAATTCCCAGGTTTTTTTCCCCAAAATTCCATTTTTTTTCCCCTAAATTTCTGGTTTCCACCCCGAATTTGCCCTTTTTCCCAAAATCGCGGTTTTTGCCCCCGTTTCAGTTACCTGCAGAGCTGGAAGAAGACGCTGCTGGTGGTGTCCCACGACCAGGGGTTCCTGGACGACGTCTGCACCGACATCATCCACCTGGACAGCCAGAAACTGCACTACTACAGGGGCAACTACAGTGAGATTTGGGGCGAGAAACGGGGGAATTGGGAAAAAACGGTGAAAAAACGGGAAAAAACGGTGAAAAAACGGGAAAAAACGGTGAAAAAACGGCAAAAATATGGAATAAAATGGGGAAATGGGAGCTGATCCAGCTGGACAGGCAGAAGCTGCACTGCTGCCACGGGAACTGCAGTGAGATTTGGGGCAAAAAACAGGGAAATTGGGGAAAAATGAAAAACCGGAAAAAAAAGAAAAAAAAAAAGGGGAAAACGGTGAAAAAATGGCGAAAAAAGGGAATAAAATGGGGAAATGGGAACTGATCCAGCTGGACAGGCAGAAGCTGCACTGCTCCAGGGGGATTACAGTGAGATTTGGGGCAAAAAACGGGGAAATTGGGGAAAAACGGGGAAAAAATGGGAAAAAACCAGGAAAAACAATAGCAAAAAATTTTGGATAAAAATGGAGAAATGGGGGCTGATCCAGCTGGGTTCCCCGTGATTCTGCTGCTGTGGGAGTTGCAGTGAGAAATGTGGGAATTGCAGGAATTTTGGGTGGAGAAATGGCAAAAATGGGAAAAAGCGGAAAAAATTGGAAAGAGAGTCTGGGAATTTTGGGAATTTTGGGTGGAAAAATCAGGAAAAAATAAAGGGGGGGGGAATGGGGAAAAAAAGAGGGAAATGGGGCTGGAAATTGGGAAAATTGGGAATGGGAATAGAAAAAAAGGTGAAAAATTGGGGGAAATTGGGGAAAAAAAGGGAAATGGGAGAAGGGAAAATTGGGAATAATGGGGGAAAACCAGGGAATGGGAATGAGGGAAAAATGGGGCTGGAAATTGGGGAAATTGGGGAAATTTGGAACGGAAACAAGGCAGAAAAAAAGGGAAAAAGAGATCAAGAAGGGGATGGGAATTGGGGGCAAATTGGGAAAAAACGGGGGAGGAAAAATTGGGAATAAAGGAGGGAGGAAATGAGGGATGGAAGAGAGAATTTGGGATATTGGGAGCAAACAGTGAAAAAAAGGGAAAATTGGAATGGAGGGGTCGGGAACGGCCCAAAATCGCAAAAAATTCCGGAAAATTCCTGAAAGTTGCCCCAAATTTCCCATTTTCAGTGACTTTTAAGAAGATGTACCAGCAGAAGCAGAAGGAGCTGCTGAAACAGTTTGAGAAACAGGAGAAGAAACTGAGGGACCTCAAAGCCGGGGGAAAATCAACCAAGCAGGCGGTGAGGGCTCCTCAACCCCCAAAAAAACCCAAAACCCCCCCAAAAAAATCACAAAATCCCCCCCAAAAACCCCAAATCCCTTAAAAATCCAAAAAGTCTCTTAAAAATCCCAGAATCCCCCCAAAAAACCCCAAAATGCCCCTCAAAATCCCAAAAAAACCACTCCAAAATTGCCCCCCAAAAAAATCACAAATTCTCCCCCAAAAAAACTCCCAAATAAACTCCAAAAACCCCCAGATTTTCCCAAAAACCCCAGAATTTCTCCCAAATTCCAGCAGAAGCAGATGAAGGAGGCAGCAGAAAATCGCCCCCAAAAACCCCAAACTTCCCCAAAACCTACTGCAAAAACCCCCCAAAATTCCCCAGGAAAACCCCTAAAAACCCCCCAAAAAACCCCAAAAAAACCTGAAAAAACAAAAAAATACCCCCAAAATCCCCAAATTTTCCCAAAAACACCTGATTTTGCCCCAAATTGCAGGAGAAGCAGACGAAGGAGGCACTGACCCGCAAGCAGCAGAAAATCCCCCCCAAAAACCCCCAAAAACCCCCAAAAAACCCCAAAAAAAACCCCAAACCCCAGATTTTTCCCAAAACCCCCGAATTTGCCCTGAATTCCAGGAGAAGCAGCAGAAAAAATCCCCAAAAACCCCAGAAAATCCACCAAAAAACGCCAAAAAAACTCCTGAAAAAACCCCGAAAAAACCCGAAAAAAACCCCCAAAATCACGAATTTTCCCAAAAACGCCGGAATTTCCCCCGAACTGCAGGAGAAGCAGACGAAGGAGGCGCTGACCCGCAAGCAGCAGAAAATCCCCCCAAAAACCCCGAAAATCCCCTAAAAACCCCCAAAAAACCCAGAAAAAATCTGAAAAAACCCCAAAAAACCCTGAAAAAACCCCAAATTTTCCCCAAAACGCCGGAATTTCCCCCGAAATCGCAGGAGAAGCAGACTAAAGAAGCGCTGACCCACAAGCAGCAGAAAATCCCCCAAAAAACCCCGGAAAATCCCCTAAAAAAATCCCCAAAAACCCCGGAAAATCCTCTAAAAAACCTCAAAAAACCCCCAAAAAACCTCGAAGAAACCTGAAAAAACCCAAAAAAAACCCCAAAAAACCCCGAATTTTCCCAAAAACGCCGGAATTTCCCCCAACCGCAGGAGAAGCAGACCAAGGAGGCACTGACCCGCAAGCAGCAGAAAATCCTCCCCAAAAACCCCAGAAATCCCCCAAAACACCCCGAAAAAAACTCTGAAAAACCCCAAAAAACCCCCAAAAAAACCCCGAAAAATCCCGAATTTTCCCAAAAACGGCCGATTTTGCCCCAAATTCCAGGAGAAGCAGACCAAGGAGGCGCTGACCCGCAAGCAGCAGAAAATCCCCCCCAAAAACCCCAGAAAATCCTCTAAAAAATCTCAAAAAAACCCCTAAAAATCCCCAAGAAAAACCCAAAACACCCCGAAAAACCCCGAATTTTCCCAAAAACGGCCGATTTTGCCCCAAATTCCAGGAGAAGCAGACCAAGGAGGCGCTGACCCGCAAGCAGCAGAAGTGCCGCCGCCGGCGGCCCTGAGGACGCGGCCGCAGGCGCCGAGCTGCCGCGGCGCGCGGGAATATTGCGTGCGCTTCACGTTCCCCAACCCGCCCCCCCTGAGCCCCCCCGTGCTCGGCCTGCACGGTCAGACCCCAAACTCGGCCGTTTTGGGGTTTTTAATGGGGTTTTTTTGGGGATTTTTGGGGCATTTTGGGGTTTTTTTTCCGTAATTTTTGGGGGATTTTGAAGGACAGTTGGGGCGGTTTGGGAGGGGTCTGGGGGGGCATTTGGGAGGATTTTTTGGGATATTTTGGGTTGGTTAGGGGGGATTTTGGGGTAGTTTTGGGTTTTGGGGGTGACTTGGGTTGGTTTTGGGGTGACTTGGGTTGGTTTTGGGGTGATTTGGGGTGATTTTGGGGGTTTTTGGGGTGATTTTGGGGGGTTTCAGCCCCGGGAATATTGCGTGCGCTTCACGTTCCTGAGCCCCCCCGAGCTCGGCCTGCACGGTCAGACCCCAAACTCGGCGATTTTGGGGTTTTTACGGGATTTTTGGGGCATTTTTGGGGTTTTTTAAGGGATTTTTGGGGGGTTTTTTGGGTTTTTTTGTGGTTTTTTTCTGTAATTTTTGGGGCATTTCGAAGGATGGTTGAGGAGGTTTCGGGTGGTTTGGGAGGGGTCTGGGGGGGATTTGGGAGGATTTTTTGGGACATTTTGGGAGGATTTGGAGGATTTTGGGGGGATTTCTGGGTTTTGAGGGGATTTGGGGAGATTTTGGGTTTTTTTTTTTCCCATGATTTTTGAGAGATTTTTGGGGGGTTTCAGGTGGGGTTTGAGGGGATTTCGGGAGGATTTGGAGGGGATTTGTGAGAAGTTTTGGGAGGGTTTGGAGGATTTTGGGGCAGTTTTGGGTTTTGGGGTGGTTTGGGTTGGTTTTGGGGTGATTTTGGGCAGTTTCAGGGGGTTTCAGCCCCAGGATTTGTGCGGTTTTTGGGGGATTTTTGGAAGCTTTGGGGAGGATTTTTGGGGTTGGGGGATTTAAGGGGGATTCCTCACGAGAAAATTCAGAATTTCCCCTTAAAAATCCCAAATTTCCCCCTGAAAAAATTGCAAATATTCCCCAAAAATCCAGAATTTACCCGTGAAAATTCAAAATTTGCCCCCAAAAATCCCAAATTTCCCAAAACCCAGGAGTGGATTTTGGCTACGAGGGGCAGGAGCTGCTGTTCAAGAACCTGGACTTTGGCATCGACATGGAATCCCGAGGTGGGACCCCAAAAACGGCCCCAAAATCCCCAAAAACTGCCCCAAAACCCCCTGGGGGGGTCGCGGGGCCCCTCCCTGACTGGGGACCCTCCCAGTTTTCCCCAAATTTCCCCAATTTCCCCCAAATTTGCCCAATTTTCCCAAATTTCCCCAATTTCCCCCAATTTTCCCCAACATTTCCCCATATTTCCCCAAATTTCCCCAAATTTCCCCAATTCTCCCCAAATTTTCCCCCCAGTTTTCCCCAACATTTCCCCAAATTTTCCCCAATTCTCTTCAAATTTCCCCAAATTTTCCCAAATTCTGCCCAAATTTCCCCGAATTTCCCCCAATTTTCCCCATTTTTCCGCGAATTTGCCCAATTTCCCTCGATTTTCCCCCAGTTTGCATCGTGGGCCCCAACGGGGTGGGGAAGAGCACCCTGCTGCAGCTGCTCACCGGCGCCCTGACACCGGTAATGGGGCAAAAAACCCCAAAAATGGGAAAAATGGGGTTGGGGGGGCTGAAAATGGGGGAAAAACCACAAGAAATGGGAAAAGGGACTAAAAACCGGGGGAAATGAGCCCAAAAATGGGATTGGGGACCCCGAAAATCAGAAAAGGGAGACTGGAAATGGGGAAGAGGATCCCAAAAATGAAGAGGAAAATCGGAATTAATGGGAGGGAAATACCCAAAAATGGATCCCAAATTCCCCAAAAAATGCCCCAAAATCCTCAAAAATGGGAGGGGAGAGATCCCAAAAATGGGGGAGGAAGGATCCTAAAAACTGGGGGGGAAATACCAAAAGAATGGGGGAGAAAAAATCCCAAAAATGGTAAGAGGAACACCCAAAAATGGGGGAAAATATCCCCAAAAAATTGGTGGGAAAAGCCCAAAAATAGGGAGGGAAAAATCCCCAAAAAAGGGGGAGGGGATTCCCAAAAATTGGGGTGGGAAAAGCCCCAAAATTGGGAAGGCACATACCAAAAAATTATGGGACAAAATATTCCCAAAAATTGAGGGGGAAAACTCCCATAAATTGGGGGAAATTCCCCCAAAATCGGCATTTTTCTAACCCTTTCCTCCCGGTTCCTCCCCAATGGCGGCCTCACCGGGGGCAGATGGGTAACCATCGGTGTAAAGGGCGGGCCAGAGGCCCGCCTCCCCCCCCCCTCCCAGGGGGGGCCTAAACGGGGGTGGCTTTGCACGGCGGGAAGGGGTGGGGCTTAAATGGGCGTGATACTGATGCCTAAGGGGTGGGGCTTAAGTGGGTGTGGTCACAAGAAAGGGGTTTCCTGGCCCCGCCCACAGAAGGTGGGGTTCTTTAACCAGCAGCGGGGGATGGGTGTGGTTGGTTACCAGTGGGTGTAGCCGCTCTAAGGTGGGCGTGGCTGTGCTCAGGTTGGTGGGCGTGGCCTGCCTGACCCCGCCCCTTTCCCCGCCCACAGAAGGTGGGGTTCTTCAACCAGCAGGCGGCCGAGCAGCTGCGCCTGGAGGAGACGGCGGCCGAGTTCCTGCAGCGCAGCTTCAACCTCCCGCACCAGGAGGCGCGGCGCTGCCTCGGCCGCTTCGGCCTCGAGGGCCACGCCCACACGCTGCAGATCGCCAAGCTCTCGGGTGGGCGGGGCCACCACCAGGGGGGCGGGGTCGGCGTGGCTAGCGCCTGGGAGGGCGTGGTTAGATCCTAGGTGGGCGTGGCTAGCGCCTTGGGGGGTGTGGCTATTGGCTGGGATGGTGTGGGTAGTGTATGGGAGGGCGTGGCTAGTATTTTTGTGGGCGTGGCTAGTGGCTGGGGGGGCGTGCTTACAATCTGGAAGGGTGTGGTCACCACCAGGGAGGGCGTGGCTAGGACAGAGAAGGCGTGGCTAGCACATGGATGGGCGTGGCTAGTGCTTGGACGGGGTGGTTAGTGCCTGGGGGTGTGGCTTGTGTCTGGGGGCGTGGCCAGCACCAGGGAGGGCGTGGCCTGTGTGTAAGCCCCGCCCCTTTCGCAGGCGGGCAGAAGGCCCGGGTGGTGTTTGCTGAACTCTCCTGCCGGGAACCCGACGTGCTGATCCTGGTGAGGGGGCGGGGCCTGCGAGGGGCGGGGCCTGCGAGGGGCGGGGCCAGGTGTGACCTCACCCGAGTGACCCCTCCCCACCTCCTGTTCTCATTCCAATCACAGCCCTGGGTGTGGTTTGGGTGGAGTCTGGGTGGGGTCAGGAGGGCGTGGCCACGCTGGAAGGGGCGTGGTCACTCTGGGAGGGGCGTGGCCAGGTGTGAGCTCACCTGAGCCGCCCTCGGCCCCCAGGACGAGCCCACCAACAACCTGGACATCGAATCCATCGACGCCTTGGCCGACGCCATCAACGAGTACAAAGGAGGTGGGGCCTGGGCGGGGCCTGGGCTGGGTGGGTGGAGCCATGGTGATGATGTCACATTTAAAATCAGGGAGAGGGACCCCAAAAATGGGAAAAGGGACCCAAAAAATGGGAATAGGGGCCCGAAAATGAAGGGGGAAATGTGAATTGGTGGGAGGAGAAAATTCCCCAAAATTGGGAAGGGAGAGGCCCAAAAATGGATCAAAAATAGCCCAAAAATTGATTAAAAATTCCCTAAAAAAGATGCAAAAATGCCCCAAAAATGGATCCAAAATGCCCCTAAAGTGCATCAAAAATACCCCAAAAATGCATCAAAAACGCCCCAAAAATGGGTCAAAAATGCCCCAAAAAAGCCCCAAAAACTGCCCCGATAACGGACCCCAAATGATGACATCACGCTGACGTCGCTGTGACGTCACAGCGGTGATCGTGGTCAGCCACGACGCCCGGCTGATCACCGAGACCAACTGCCAGCTGTGGGTGGTGGAGGAGCAGGGCCTGAGCCAGATCGACGGCGACTTCGACGACTACAAACGCGAGGTGCTGGAGGCGCTGGGCGAGGTGGTGGTGCACCGGCCGCGGGAGTGACCGCCACGGTGACCGCAGTGACCACAAGAGTGACCGCAGTGACCACAGTGACCGTCAGAGTGGCTGCAGTTACCTGCAGTGGCCAGCAGGGGGCAAAAGAAGGAATAAACGGTGGTGGAGCAATTTGGTGTGGGCGTGGTCCATGTGGGTGTGGTCAGTGTGGGCGTGGTCAGCACCAGAGTGACCGCAGTTACACGCAGTGACCACCAGCGGGCAAAAGAAGGAATAAATGGTGGAGGAGCAATGGCGGAGTGGGCGTGGTCTGTGTGGGTGTGGTCAGTGGTCATTGTGGTCAGTGTGGGTGTGGTCAGCGTGGCCAGTGGGTGTGGAGACCACCAGAGTGACCGCAGTGACCACTGGAATGACCAGAGTGACCGCAGTGAGCGATGGAGCGGCTGCAGTTACCTGCAATGACCACCAGGGGGCGCAGGGAGGAATGAACTGTGGTGGTGCAATGGCGGAGTGGGCGTGGTCAGTGTGGGTGTGGTCAGTGTGGGCGTGGTCAGTGCGGTGACATCCCCTGCCCCCTCCCCGGGGTTTCTGGAGTGACCCCAGAGTGACCCGGAATGACCCCAGGATGACCCCAGGATGACCCCAGCTTTCCCGCCCCTCCCCCACACACGGCACTCTCTCATTTCCGGGGTTTCTCCCCAAACTTTATTAATAATGTACAAAATATACAAAAGGGGGGGTGTTTGCCCCCCCCGCCAAAGTTTTCACAGAAAACAGCGTCCGGCGCGGCCCCTCCCCCACCCCACGGCCCCTCCCCCACCCCGGCCCCTCCCCCACCCCCCCCCAAGGCGGCGGCGGCGGCGGCAGAGTGGGGGAGGGGCGGCGGCTGCGAGCTGAGGGGGAGGGGAGGAATTGCGGGGGTGGGGGAGGGAAACTCCCCACCCCTCCCCCTCCACAAAAATGGGGCAGAGTTGGACCCGGTGGGGGGAGGGGTGGTGGTGAGGAATAAATAATTATTAACGGGTAATTAATAATTACTAATTGCCCCTCCCAGGGGTGACGTCACCGTTTGGGGGGGGTCCAGCCCCCCCGCAAAGGGGGAGGGGCACCCCTGGGGGTGGGGGAGGGGAGGCCCTAAGGGGGGATTTGGGTCCTGAAAATCGAAGGGTTTGACCCAAAATTAAAAAGTTTTGAGCCCTGAGGGTGCTAAAAACCCCAAAAAATGAAAAATGTTGCCCCAAAAATGAAATTTCTGTCCCAAAAAATGAGAATTTCTGCCCCTGGGGAAAATGTTTTGGCCCCAAAATTGAAGGGTTTTGCTCTAAAACTGAGATTTTTTTCAGCCCTGAAGAGGTTAAACCCCAAAATTGAGATTTTCTACCCCAAACGTGACAATTTTTCCCTCTGAGGGGGAAATTCCCACCTCGCAAATCAGAGTTTGTGCTCCTAGGGGGATTTCCACCCCAAAAAAGACAAATTCTGCCCCAAAATGAAATATTTTACTCCTTGGGGAGGGATTTTAACCCAGAAATTGGAATTTCTACCCCAAAGTGACCATTTCCCCCCAAAATTCAAATTTCCACCCCTTAAATTCAAATTTCTGCTCCAAAAGTGACAATTTCCCCTAAAATTCCAATTTCCACACTAAAAATTTGAATTTCTGCTCAATCAATGACAATTTCTGTCCCTTGGGAAAGGATTTGCACCTTAAACTTCCAATTTCCACCCTAAAATTCCAAATTTTCCCCCCTAAATTTAAATTTTTGCCCCCTAAAGGAAAATTCCCACCCCATAAATTTGATTTCCCCCCAAAATTTCCATTTCCCCTTAAAGGAGCATTTCCCCCTAAACTCCGTTTTCAACTCAAATTTCCACTTTTTAACCCCAAATTTCCAATTTCTACCCCAAAACTCCAATTTCCACCCCTTAAAGGAACATTTCCCCCTAAACTCCATTTTCAACTCAAATTTCCACTTTTTAACCCCAAATTTCCAACTTTTACCCCAAAATTCCAATTTCTATCCCAAATTTTCCATTTCTGGCCCAAGCTTCCAATTCCTACCCCGAATCTCCAATTTTTACCCCAAACTCCCACTTCCTGCCCCAAATTTCCAATTCCTATCCCAAATTTCCAATTCCTACCCCAAATCTCCACCCCAAATCTCCACCTTTACCCCCAAATTTCACCCCAAAATCTCCACTCCCCAAACCCCCCCCCCAACACCACACCCCAACAATAATTTGATTTTTTTTCCCCCCTTTTTTTTCCTCCGTTCTTTTTTCCCCGCCCCCGCTTTCCCCCTCCGAGGCCTCACGGAAGCCATAACCGGATGGGGGATGGGTGTGTGTGTTATTTTGGGGTGGATTTGGGGAATTTTTGGGGTGGTTTTTGGGGGGTCTCAGGGCAGGGGGGGCCCGTTGACGCCGGGGTGGTAGAAGGCACAGTTGTTCTCGTACCTGCAGCTGCCCTTGAGCATGAAGTGGCGGCACACGGCGCGGCTCGACATGTCTGGGGGAGACAAAAGGGGGGGCGTCGCGTCAGGCGCCGGCCCCCGGCCCCAAAACGGCCCCAAAATGGCCCAAAACGGCCCCAAAAACGGCCCGGGGCAACCCCGGCACCGGGGGATGGGGATGGGGGGGTGTGTTCAGCAGGAGGGAGGGGAGGAAAGGGTTAAAAAGGTTTGGGGTGGATTTTGGGGGTTCAAGGAAAAGTGGGGGGAATTCATCCCCTCAGACTCAAAACGGCCCCAAAATTGCTCAAAACGGCCCCAAAATGGCGGCTGGGACGGCCTCAAAATGGTGGCTGGGGAAGCATGGTGGGGACGCGATTTTGGGAGGTTTGAGGAGGATTTTGGGGGTTCAAGGGGAAGGGAGTGAACACCTGGCCCCAAAATAGCTGAAAACAGCCCCAAAAATCTCTCAGAACGGCCCCAAAATGGCTCCGGAACGGGCTCGGGATGGCCTCAAAATGGCGTCTGGGTGAGGACGGTGGGGAAGCGCAAATTTTGGAGAGTTCAGGAGGATTTTGGGAGGTCTGAGGAGGATTTAGGGCGTTCAAGGGAAAGGGGATGAACCCCTGACCCTGAAATGGCCCAAAATTGCCCAAAAACGGCCCCAGAAAGGCTCCAGGACGGCCTCAAAATGGGCCCAAAATGGCGGCAGCTCTGTGAGGGAGAGGAGGGCGGGAACACAAATTTTGAGGGTGTAAAGAGGATTTTGGGGGGTTTAAAGAGGATTTTGGGGGTTTAAAGAGCATTTTGGAGGTTAAAGGAGACGGGGATGAACCCCTGACCCCAAAATGGCCCAAAATGGCCCCAAAATGACTTAAAATGGCTCCAGGACGGCCTCAAAATGGCGGCGCAGCTCTGTGAGGGAGAGGAGCATGAGGACACAAATTCGGGGGGTTTAAAGTGGATTTTGGGGTGTTTAAAGAGGATTTTGGGGTTTAAAGAGGAGGGGAATAAACCCCTGACCCCAAACCAAGCTCAAAATTGCCTCAAAATCACCCGAAATGGCCCCAAAAATGGCCCCAGAGCAGGCTCGGGAAGGCCTCAAAATGGCGGCTCCTTGGGGAAGATGTGGGACAGGATTTTGGGGGAATTTCAGGAGGATTTTGGGGTGTTTGAGGAGATTCTGGGGGGTTAAGGGGGATTTTGGAGGGTAAAGGTGAAGAGGATGAACCCCTGACCCCAAAATTGCCCTAAAATGCCCCAAAAGTGGCACCAGGGCAGCTTCAAAATGGCGGCTGTGGGAGGACGAGTAGGAAGGGTGGGAAGGGGTTAAAAAGGGGCATCAAAAGAGAATTTTAGGGAATTTAAAGAGAATTTTAAAGAACTTAAAGAGAATTTTGGGGAATTTAACGAGAATTTTGGGGTGTTTAAGGAGGATTTTGGAGGCTTAAAGGGGATGAAGCCCTGACACCAAAATAATGAAAAATGGCCCCAAAATGGGGCAGGAAAAGGATGGGGACGGGATTTTGGGGGGTTTAAAGAAGATTTTGAGGTTTTAAGGAGGATTTTGCAGTTTTTAAGGAGGAATTTGAGGGTTTAATGGGGAGGGGGATGAACCCCCAGCCCCAAAACAGTTCTGGAAGAGCCCTGGGAGGACAAAAGGACGGAACAGAAAAAAATGGGGTAAAAAATGGGGATTTTGGGGCCAGGGGGCAGCGAGGTCCCTGTCCCAAAATTGGGAGGGGCTGGGTGGATTTTGGGGGAGACTCTGATCCTGGAACTACAACTCCCAGCATCCTTTGCACCACAAAAACCACACAAACCACAACTCCCAGCAGTCCCTGCCGCTCAGCAGAGCCACAAAAACTCCCAGCATGCCTTGCCAATGAAAGAGGAGCAGAACTACAACTCCCAGCATGCCTTGCTGTTGAAGACAGGCTTAGGCCCCCACCAGGCCTCAGGGGTGTCCTCAGGATCGGTTTTGGGCCCTTATGGGCCAAACTACAACTCCCAGCATCCTTTGTTGCTCATCGATGGAGGAACTACAGCCCTCGCGCGTTTTGAAAGAAAAAAAAAAAAAAAACCCCACCACCCTTGCTGGCTTGTTGGAAAGGTTTGTTTGACCCCTTTTTGTTTTTTTTCTTTCTTCTTACTGGCTTTTATCACCCCTGGAGCTGAACTACAACTCCCATCATGCCTCGCAGCCCACAGCTGTGGGACTTTTGTCCCAGCACCCCTTGCTGTGGCGTTAGCACCGGGTTTAGGCCCCACCAGGCGCCAGAGGCCTCCTTAGGCCTGGTTTTTGGCCCTTCTGTTAAACCCTGCAGCACACCTGGGGCTGAACTACAACTCCCAGCATGCTTTGATGCCCCCGCAGGGTGAACTACAGTTCCCAGAATCCCCTGCAGCCCCTCACAGGGCAGATACAAACCCCCACCAGGCCTCAGCGGCCTCCAGTTAGGAGCTGCTCCTAACTCCCATCATCCCTTGCTCCCCTCACACGACTTAAACTACAACTCCCAGCACCGCCTGTGGCCACAAGTCCAAAAACTACAACTCCCAGCGGCCTTTACGGCCGGCTTGCCACACCCTTCTCCTTCCCAGCATGCCTCACAGCCGCTTTACAGGCGCCAAACTACAATTCCCAGCATGCCCTGCTCGCAACCGACCGCCAAACTACAACTCCCAGCATGCCCCGCGGCCCCTCCCGCCACAGCCGCCCAGAGGGGCCGGGCCCCGTTTTGGGGAGGGGGTCGCTCCCGATTTTGGGGGTCTTTCAGCCGTTTTGGGGCGGGGGTCCCTCAGCCATTTTGGGGCGGGGGTCCCTCGCCGCCCTCCAGCAAATTTTGGGGGGTCCTCAGCCATTTTGAGGGCGAGCCCAGCACTCCTCAGGGGCCATTTCTGGGGACGTCCCTCACCGCCATCACCCCCATTTTGGGGAGGGGTCCCTCGCTGCCCTGGAGCCATTTTGGGGGGGTTCCTCCCCATATTTTAGGGAGACCCCTCCCCATTTCCCAGGGTAACCCCTCAGTGCCGCTTTTGAGGGGGGTCCCTCACCGCCATCACCCCCATTTTGGGGGGTCCCTCTCTGCCCCATTTTTTTGGGTGGGGGTCCCTCTCTGCCCCTGCCCCATTTTGGGGGGGTCCCTCTCTGCCCCATTTTTTTGGGGGGGGTCCCACAGCCCCATTTTGGGGGGGGGTCCCTCTCAGCCCCATTTTGGGGGGGGGTCCCTCTCCGCCCCTTTCACCCCGCAGCCATTTTGGGATGGGGGAGGGGGATCACACCAATTTTCCGGGGAGGGGGGGCGGGGTCTCAGCCCCTCCCCCTCCTCAGAGCCCCATGGGGGGTCTGCGCCAGTCGTGGCCCCTCCCCCAGGGCCCGGGGGGGGGGTGCTCGGGGGGGTGCATGGGGGTGGTGAGGGGTGGGGGAGGGGCTCGCCCCCCTGCAGCGGGGCAGGAAAGGCGGGGGGGGGGGGGGGGGGGGGGCACCCACGGGCCCCTCCCAAGCGGGGCCGGGCCCCCCCCAGAGCCAGGCCCCCCCCCCCAATTTCCCTCCGCCGTGGCCTCCGCCGTGGCCCCGGGGGGGGGGGTGGTCTCTGCCGTGCTCGCCGTGCCCGCCGGGGGTTGGGGGAGGGCCCCCCCGAGACCCCCGCCGCCGCCGCCATTGGGGGGTCCCCGCTCCTGCCCCCCGCCCCCCCCCCGGCAGCGATAAGGGGGGGGGGGGCTCGGCACCGCCGCGACCCCCCGCGGCGGGGGCGGTGGAACGGGGAGGGGGCGGCCCCCCGCCGCCCCCCCCCCGCATTCCCCTCCTCCGTTGGGGGGGCCCCCGCGGAGGCCGCCCCCTCCCCCACCCCCGTCGGGCCCCTCCCCCCAGAAATCGCCGCCCCCGCCGCGCTGGGGGGGGGGCGGCCCCAACATCCGGGGACCCCCCGGGAGCCCCGGGGGGAGGCCGGGACCGCCCCCCCCCCCGCCGCCGCCGCCGCCGTGGGGACCTGCGGGGGAAAAAAACAGAGAGAAAATTGGGGTTAGAAAAGGAGATTTGGGGATTTTTTGGGGTGGGGATTTTTTTTGAGTTTTGGGGATTTTTTTCTGATTTTTGGGGGATTTTTTGCGGGTTTTTAGGAGTTTGGGGGATTTTTTGCGGATATTTTTGCGGATTTTTTGCGGATTTTTGGGGTTTTCGGTGGATTTCAGGGGATTTGTTTGACATTTTTTGAGATATTCTGGAGGGGTTTTGCAAGATTTTTTGGGGATGTATTTTATTTTTGGGGGATTTTTTGAGGATTTATTTTTGGGGTTTTTTTGTGATTTTTTTGGGGTTTTTTGGTGATTTTGGGGTGTGTCGGGAGATTATTGGGGACTTCTTTTTAGTTTGGGTTTTTTTTTTTTTTTTTTTGTGGAATGTTTTGGGGATTTTTTTTTTTTTTTTGTTGGAGGAGTTTGGGAGATTTTTTTGGTATTTTCTTTTTTAATTTCTGTGGGATTTTTTTTGGGGGGGCAATTTTGTGGAATTTTTTGGGGCAACTTCTTTATTTTGGGGGGATTTATTTGGAATTTTTGGGGAAATTTTGGGGGGAATTTTTTTTATTTTAGGGGTCCTTTTTGTGGGGTTTTTTATTATTATTTTTTGGGGGGATTTTGGGGGGATTTTTCAGGGTTTAGGTAATTTGGGGAGGGGGCACTTACCCGGCATGGGCCCCCCCGGGGGGAAGTGCTGCATCTTGGGGGGGGGGAAGCCGTTCATGGGGCCAGGGCCCAGCAGCCCGTGGGGAACTGCAAAAATGGGGGAAAAAAACAAAAAAAAATGAGTCAGGGGGACCCCAAAACATCCCCTGAGGGGGGAGAGGAACCCCCAGGTCACCCCAATTAAAGGGGGTGTCCCTAATTCAGAGACCCCCAAATTTACCCCAATTTAAGGGGATCACCCCAATTTAGAGACCCAAAATTTACCCCAATTTATGGGGGATTCTCCAATTTAGAGACCCCCAAAGTTACCCTAAAATTTTAAGGGGTGTCCCAGTTTAGAGACCCCCAAATTTACCCCAAACTTAAGGGGGTGTCCCCAATTTAGAGACCCCAAAATTTAAGGGGCACCTGCCCCAGGTTAAGACCCCAAAATTTAGGGGTGACCCCAAATTAGAGATCCCATTGTAAGGGGACACCGACATTTAGAGATCCCCAAGGTGTCCCCAAAGCCTTGGACATTGTCCCCAATATCCCCCTAGGACTGGAGACAATGTCCCCAAATGTGTCCCTAATTAAGGGGTGTCCCCAAAAGCCCAGAGGGCCACTGACATTGTCCCTGCCAGGACCCCAGGACATTGTCCCCAGGTGTCCCCCAGGGTGTCCCCAAGGTGTCCCCAGGTGTCCCCCAGGGTGTACCCAAGGTGTCCTCAGGTGTCCCCAAAATGTCCCCCGAAGTGTCCCCTGGGTGTCCCCTGGGTGTCCCCAGGTGTCCCCAGGTGTCCCCAAGGTGTCCCTAGGGTGTCCCCAGGTGTCCCCAGGTGTCCCCAAAGTGTCCCCTGGGTGTCCCCCGGGTGTCCCCCAGGTGATCCCAGGTGTCCCCAGGTGTCCCCAGGTGTGCCCCCAGGTGTCCCCAGGTGTCCCCAGGTGTCCCCCAGGTGTCCCCAGGTGTCCCAAGGTGTCCCCAAAGTGTCCCCAGGTGTCCCCAGGTGTCCCCGAGTATCCCCAAGGTGTCCCCAAGGTGTCCCCAGGTGTCCCCAGGGTGTCCCCAAGGTGTCCCCAGGGTGTCCCCAGGTGTCCCCCAGGTGTCCCCCAGGTGTCCCCAAAGGTGTCCCCAAAGTGTCCCCAAAGTGTCCCCAAAGTGTCCCCAAAGTGTCCCCCGGTGTCCCCAGGTGTCCCTCACCTCCCCCGGGCCCCCCTGGGGGCTGGTTGCCCAGGTTGCCCAGCAGGTGTTTGATCTTGTCCGAGTAGTCCGGCTGCTTCAGCAGCTCCTCGGCCTTGTGGCTGCTGGGGCCGCCCTGAGGGGAGAAACCGGGGAGAAAATGAGCAAAAATTGGGAAAAAACGGGGGAAATAAGGGAAAAAATGAGAAAAAATGGGAAAAAACGGGGGAAATAAGGGAAAAAATGAGAAAAAATGGGAAAAAA
Source organism: Camarhynchus parvulus (assembly GCF_901933205.1). NCBI lineage: Eukaryota > Metazoa > Chordata > Aves > Passeriformes > Thraupidae > Camarhynchus > Camarhynchus parvulus. The sequence continues at coordinate 72,174 of NW_022148523.1, read as the reverse complement.
CGGGGAAAATGGGGGAAAAATGAGCAAAAAATGGGAAAAAACGGGGGAAATAAGGGAAAAAATGAGAAAAAATGGGAAAAAATGGGGAAAATGGGGGGAAAATGAGCAAAAATGGGAAAAAAACGGGGAAATGGGGGAAAAATGAGCAAAAATGGGAAAAAACGGGGAAATGGGGGGAAAATGAGCAAAAATGGGAAAAAAACGGGGAAATGGGGAAAATGAGCAAAAATGGGAAAAAAACGGGGGAAATAAGGGAAAAATGAGAAAAAATGGGAAAAAACGGGGAAAATGGGGAAAAAATGAGAAAAAATGGGAAAAAAACAGGGAAAATGGGGGGAAAATGAGCAAAAATGGGAAAAAAACGGGGGAAATAAGGGAAAAAATGAGCAAAAATGGGAAAAAACGGGGAAAATGGGGGGAAAATGGGAAAAAACGGGGAAAAAGGGGGGAAATGAAAAAATGGGAAAAAACAGGGGAAATGGGGGGAAAATGAGCAAAAATGGGAAAAAAACGGGGGAAATAAGGGAAAAAATGAGCAAAAATGGGAAAAAACGGGGAAAAATGGGGGGAAAATGAGAAAAAATGGGAAAAAACGGGGAAAATGGGGGGAAAATGAGAAAAAAGGAGAAAAACGGGGGAAAGCCAGGGGGGAATGGGGGAAAAAAGAGAAAAAATGGGAAAAACGGGGGGAAAATTGGGAAATAATGGGGGGAAATGGGGGAAAAATGAAAAAAAAAGGGCAAAACTAGGGGAAAAAGGGGGGATATGAGAAAAAGGGGCAAAAATGGAAGAAAATGAGAAAAAAGAGGAAAAACAGGGCAAAAATAGGAAGAAATAAGAAGGGGCAAAAACCAGGCAAAAATGGGGAAAAACCAGGAATAAAGAAAGAGAAAAATATGGAAAAGGGGGGGAGAAAGGGGGAAAAAAGAAGGAAAAAAGAAAATGAGGGAAAAAAGGGGGAATCAGGAAAAAGCCACAGTGAGGGAAAGGGGAGAATGGGGGTTCCACCCTTTTATACCCCCTAGCTGTGACCCCACAGATTTTGGGGCGTCCTAAATCAGAATGCCCAAATTTTGGGGGGGTGATCCCCCAATTTTTGATGCCCACAATTTATGATCCCTCCCCTCCCCCAGATTTCGAGGTATCCCAAATTTGGGGTTCAAAGGACAGGGGTGACCCCCCATTTACAACCTCAAATTTGTAACCTCCAGGATTTAACACCCCTCCCACCGCAATTTTGGGATTCCCACAATGGGGGTGGACCCCCCCCCACCCCCCTTCAGCTACATGTGACACCCCGCCCTGCTTCTCCCCACCCTCCCCAGACTTTTGGGGTGCCCCATTTTTTGGGGGGTTACCATGATGGAGCTGAGGATCTCCTGCATGTTGATGGGGGCGTTTTGGGGGGCTCCTGGGGGGCCCTTGCCCGCCCCGACGCTGCCCATGAGGTTGGCGAGGACCGGGGGCAGCTTGGCCCCCGCGCCCGGCTCCGGGGAGGCCGCGGCCGCGCCGGGATCCAGCCCCTCGGGATAGGCCCCGTCCTCGCCCGAGCAGTCCTGGTTGTGGGGGAGGCACAAATGGGGGGGGGTCAGAAATGGAATTTTTGGCTTTTTTAAACTTTTTTTTTTGTGGGTTTTTTTTTTTGCGGTTTTTTTTTTCAGGGCTTACCTCGTCCAAGGGGATGAGTTTGGGTGGGAGAGGCTCGTAGGATTCCGGGTCGGGCTCGTGGGGGCTGTCAGGAATGCTGAGGGGGTGGAAAAAGCTCAGTGGGTTTCTGGGATCCCAAAGGATTTTTTCTAATTTTTTCCCATTTTCTCCCTGGTTTTGCCCTTTTTTTCTGATTTTTTTCCTGATTTTTTCCCATTTTCCCTGAAGTTTTGACCTTTTTTCTCTTTTTGTTTTCCCCATTTACCCCCCTCTTTTTGTTCTTTTTCACATTTTTTCCCATTTACCCCCATTTTCCCCTTGTTTTTGCCCCTTTTCTCAGTTTTTCCCCATTTTTTCCTTTTTTTCTCATTTTTTCTCAGTGGGGGCCCAAAGGTTTCCTAGCCCACGTTTCCAGGTTTAGGTTTTCCAGTTCTGTGTGCGCCAGAAATACTGAATTCTCCACAAGCTTGGGTATCCCTCAAAATGGTCCAGAAATGCACCCAAAGCGGCACAAAGTGATCCCAAAATGGTCTCCCCAAAGAAGGGCTCAAAGTGACAAACAAGGCGCCCAAAATGTTCCTGAAATAATTCCCAAAATGGCACCAAAAGTGTTCCTAAAAAAAGACTCAGAGCCTCCCTAAAAACTGTCTGAAATCATCCTCAAAATGGCTCCCAAAGCCCTCACAAAATGGAGCCCAAAGCCCTCATGGAACTGACCTCAAATCCCTCACAAAATGGCACCCAAAGCCATCACAAAACGGCACCCAAAGTCCTCACAAAATCAACTCCAAAGCCCTCACAAAATGGTGCCCAAAGCCCTCACAAAATGGCGCCCAAAGCCCTCACAAAATGGTGCCCAAAGCCCTCACAAAATGGCGCCCAAAGCCCTCACAAAATGGCGCCCAAAGCCCTCACAAAATGGCGCCCAAAGCCCTCACAAAATGGCGCCCAAAGCCCTCACAAAATGGCGCCCAAAGCCCTCACAAAATGGTGCCCAAAGCCCTCACAAATCAGCACCCAAATCCCTCACAAAATGGTGTCCAAAGCCATCACAAAATGGCGCCCAAATCACCCTCACCACCCCCTGACACGTTGGACTCCGAACACTGCAAACCCCCATTCCCCATCACCAAAATGGGATTTGCCACGCCCCAATTCCCAAATTCCCCACAAATCCCCCCAGATTCCCCCTCGCTCACCTCTCCTTGGAGAGGAAGATCTCCTGCAGGATGCCCTTGACGCTCTCGGCCTGCGTGAAGCGCTCGCGGCTGCCGCTGCCGGGGATGACGAGCGGCGCCGGCAGCTCCAGGGCCTTGGGGTAGATCCAGGGCACCTTCTCCTCCATGGAGTCGTGGCTGAGGCGCCGCGCCGTCTCGAAGGCGTGCCGGTCCTTCAGCATCTCCCGCTTGGCCGCCTCGCCAAAGTCCTTGATCTTGTTCACGTTCACTGCCAGGGGGGAAGGTTGGGATCAGTGGGAAGAAATCTCGGGGTTGTTTTGTTATGGATTGGCTGGGTTGGAAATGTTTCAAAATGGCAGCCAAGGGTTCACAAAAAGGGACCCAAAGCGTCCACAAAATGGCGCCCAAAGCGTCCACAAAAAGGGTTTTAAATTGCCCACAAAAAGGGACGCAAAGTGTCCTCAAAATGGAGCCCAAAGTGTCCACAAAAAGGGTTTTAAATCGCCCACAAAAAGGGACGCAAAGTGTCCTCAAAATGGAGCCCAAAGTGTCCACAAAAAGGGTCCCTAAGTGTCCACAGAACGGCGCCCAAAGCGTCCACAAAAAGGGTTTTAAATTGCCCACAAAAAGGGACCCAAAGTGTTCACAAAATGGAGCCCAAAGTGTCCACAAAAAGTGACATAAAGTGTCCACAAAAAGGGTCCCTAAGTGTCCACAAAATGGAGCCCAAAGTGTCCCATAAAAACAGACACAAATTGCTCCCAAAAAGGGACCCAAAGCTTCCTGAAATGGCACCCAAAGTACCCACAAAATGGCCCCTAAAATGTCCCCAAAAAGGAACCCAAACTGTCCCTAAAATGACTCCAAAACGACACCGAGTGTTCCCACAAAATGTGCCCCATAAACGATCTCAAAATGGCGCCCACAGGGTCCCACAAAATGGTGCCATTTTGTGGACACTTTGGGCCCAAAGATTCCCACAAAATGGCCCTGAAACAATCCCAAAACGGTCCCAAAGCGGTTCTCCCAGGATTTTGGGGTGAATTCCGGCCGTTTGGGGCTCACCTCGCTCCGTCTCGTCCAGCTCGAAGTAGAAGTACTCGCGCAGCCGCCCCTCCTCAGGCCATGACACCGATTTCTTCTTGCGGGGCCTGCGCGGGGCCGGGCCCCCCTCGGAGGGGACATCGGTGGCCTTGGGGTCACCCCCTGCCTCTGAGGAGCCTGAGGGGACAGCAGGGGGGATCAGCAAAGGGGGACGCCAAAAATGGGGAGTTTGAGCCCAAAATGGCACCCGGGGAGGGGTGAAATGGGGCCTGAAACGGGGCAAAGTGACACCAAAACGGGCCGGGGGGGGATTCAAAATGGCAGCTGATGGTCCCGAAAAGGGACTCAAAGTGCTTCTAAAATGGCCCCAAATCCCCCCAAAAGTGACCCTAAACAGCCCCAATCCCACCCAAAGTGAACCTAAGCCACCCTAAACTCTTCCATACTGACTCTAAACTGTCCCCAATCTCACCCAAACTGTCCCAAACTGTCCCTAAACAGCCCCAATCCCACCCAAACTGACCCTAAACGGCCCCAATCTCACCCAAACTGTCCCTAAACAGCCCCAATCCCACCCAAACTGACCCTAAACGGCCCTAATCCCACCCAAACTGTCCCAAACTGTCCCTAAACAGCCCCAATCCCACCCAAACTGACCCTAAACGGCCCTAATCCCACCCAAACTGTCCCAAACTGACCCTAAACAGCCCCAATCCCACCCAAACTGACCCTAAACAGCCCAAATCCCACCTAAACTGTCCCCAATCCCACCCAAACTGACCCTAAACGGCCCTAATCCCACCCAAACTGTCCCAAACTGACCCTAAACAGCCCCAATCCCACCCAAACTGACCCTAAACGACTCCAATCTCACCCAAACTGTCCCAATCCCACCCTAAAGTCTCCCAATCCCATCCAAACTGACCTTAATTAGCCCAAATCCCACCCAAACTGACTCTAAACTCTCCCAAACAGCCCCAAATCGTCCCAAATCCCATTCACACTGACCCTAAACAGCCCAAATCCAACCCAACCCCACACGAACCATCCCCAAAGCGTCCCCAGTGCCTCCCAGTGCCGCCAGTCCGTACCGGTGTCCATGGGCTCGGGCACCTCGATGGCCGGCACCGGCGTCCCCGGCCGATCCGTGTCCATGGGCTCCGCGGCCGCCGGCTCTGGCGACGACGGTTTGGCCGTGCTGGGCTCCGGCGCCGGCTTCCCCTCGAAGGGGCTGGGCTGGGGGGACATGAGGTGGGTCAGAACAGGGGGGTTCTACCCCAAAATGGCTCCCAGAGTGTGCCCAAAATGGGTCATGAGGGGTTCACAAAATGGCTGCCAAAGCGTGCCCAAAATGGGTCATGAGGTGTTCACAAAATGGCTGCCAAAGCGTGCCCAAAATGGCTTCCAGATTGTGCCCAAAATGGGACATGAAGTGTTCACAAAATGGCTCCCAGAGTGTGCCCAAAATGGGTCATGAGGGGTTCACAAAATGGCTGCCAAAGCATGCCCAAAATGGCTGCCAAAGCATGCCCAAAATGGCTCCCAAAGCATGCCCAAAATGGCTCCCAAAGCATGCCCAAAATGGGTCATGAGGTGTTCACAAAATGGCTCCCAAAATGGCTCCCAGTGTGCCCAAAGTGGGACATGAGGTGTTCACAAAATGGCTCCCAAAGTGTGCCCAAAATGGCTCCCAAGGGTGCCCAAAATGGGTCATGAAGGGTTCACAAAATGGCTCCCAGAGTGTGCCCAAAATGGGTCATGAGGTGTTCACAAAATGGCGTCTGTGGTACTCTCAAAATGGCAGCCAAATTGTCCCAGAGAAAGGGACAAAATGGCAGCCAAAGAGGCCACAAAATGGCCACCAAAGTGTTCACCAAAAATAGACTCAATATCCCCAAAAAGGACTCAAAAGTTTCCACAAAATGGCCCCCAAAAAGTCCACAAACCGTCCCCAAAAAATTATTTAGAAGTGAAATAAAGTTGCCCCAAAAATGATCTGCAAATGACCCCAAAAGTGTTTCCAAAAAAATTATTCAAAATATTCACAAATTAGTCCCTCAAAGTGTGTCTAAAATAACTTCCAAAGTGCTCCCAAAAAAGGGACTTGAGGTATCCCTAAAATGGCTCCCAAATTTTTCCAAAATGTCCCAAAATGTCCCCAAAATGTCCCTCACCTTGGCTGCTGTTGGGGACAGAACTTTCTTCTTCTTTTTGATTTTGATGCCGGGGACGGGTGCTGAGTTCAGGGCGTCCAGGAACCCGAGACCTTCCATGGCTGGGGAGAGCACAGAGAGGTCACCAAAAACCCCCAAATTCACCCCAAAATGGGTCCCAAACCTGCCTCAAAATGGTGCCCAAATATGCCCTAAAAAGGATCCCAAAAAATCCCAAATTCACCCCAAAATGGGTCCCAAACCTGTCTCAAAATGGTGCCCAAACTGCCCCTAAAATGGTGCCCAAGTCTGCCCTAAAAAGGATCCCAAATCCACCATAAAACGGCTCTGAAATCACCCCTGAAAACTGGACCCAAATTTTTTCCCCAAATGGGACCCAAATCGGTTCAAAAATGACCGATCCAGGTACCACCCAAAACCACCCAAAATGTCCCCAAAAATGACTCCCAAATGGAACCCGGGTGCCCCCAAAATGGCACCAAAAGTCTCCCCTGGAAAGGTCCCAAATATCACCCAAATTGTCACCAAAATGGCCCCAAAACCAAACCCTAAACGGCACCAAAATGAACCCAAAATGAAACCAAAATCAGCCCCAAAATGGCACCAAAACAACCCCAAAACGTCATCAGGGTGTTCCAAAATGCCCCAAATCCCCAAAATGGCCCCAAACTCACGCTGCGGGGGGATGATCTTCACTTTGATCTCCTTGGCTGCGTTCGGGGCCGTGTTCAGGGGTTTGTATTTCTTCTCTGCCAGAGGAGCCTCCCCAGGGGCTGTTGGGGCACTGGGGGAGGAAAAAAGGGTCAGGACGCCCCAAAAACCACCCCAAAACCTCCGAGATTTCACCTAAAACAGCCCTGAAATTATCCCCGAAAACCCCAGAACCGGCCTCCCAAAATGGCCTCAAAGTAACCCCAAAACTGTCCCCAAAATAGACCCAAAATTATCCCTAAAAAGCTCTGAAACCACCCCTAAAATGACCCCAAAGCCATCCCAGAAGTGGCCCAAAAATTGCGCCCCCAAAATTGTCCTGAAACCATCCCCAAAACAGCCCCCTAAAATGGCCCAGAAACCCCCCAAAAACCCAAATCCTCCCCAAAAAAAACCCTCAAAACCACCCCAAAATAATCCTGAAATCGTCTCCAGAATTGCCCCAAACCAGCCCCAAAACCCCCAAAATTCCCCCAAATCAGCTCCAAAAAGCAGCCCCGAGACCCCAAAACTGCTCTGAAATCCCAGAAGTGCCCAAAATTGCCTGAAATTGCCCCAAAGCCCACCTCTGCCTCTTGACAGGGACGGGTTTCAGGCTGTATTTGTCGGACGAGGCCGAGTTCAGTTTCTTCACCGGCGCCAGCGACGGCGTCTCCAGCTCCAGCCCTGAGGGGAAAAAAGGGTTAAAAATCCTCAAACCAGCCCCAAAAATCCCCAAATGGCTCAAAAACCACCCCAAAAACGGCCCCAAATCAGTAAAACCTCAATGGAGGTTGAGCTCTGAATTTTCCAAAATTGTCAACCCCAAACTCATCTCAAATAAGCACAAATTCCACAAAGTCCAAAACCCAAATTTTATTACCCAAACTCATCTCAAATAGCCATTAATCTTTAAACGCTAGCCCAAAAACTAACAGCCCAAATCCTCCCACAAATTAGCCCCAGTTTTAGCACAAATTCCCAAACCAGCCCCAAATTCCCAAAACCCGGCAAAATTCCCTTTAAACCAGCCCTAAATTCTCCCAAACATAGCCCCAAAAAGCTTTACGCACAAATTCCCCCTCCAAAAAACCACCCCAAACCCCCTTAAAACAGCCCAAAATTCCCAAAACCAAGCCAAATTTCCCTTAAAAACCACTCCTAAATTCCCAAAAACCACCCCAAACCCCCATCCCAAATCCCCCCAGAATGCCCCAAATCTCACCTGTGGAGCGGAACTTGGCGTGGCTGGGGGCCGTGGTCCGCAGGGATTTGGGTTTTTCCCGTTTCTTTTCGGAATTTCCTCGTTTTTGGCCTCGTTTTTGGTCTCCTGGGGCTTCTCCGGGACGGGAGTTTTGCTTTTGTTTTCCTCTTTCCTCTTCTTTTTATCCCGTTCTGGGGGTGGGAAAAGGGGTGAGGGGATTTGGGGATTTTTTTTTGGGGGTGGAATTTTGGGGTTTTTGGGAGGAATTTTGGGGTTTTTGGGGGAATTTTGGGGTTTTTGGGGGAATTTTGGGGTTTTTGGGGGAATTTTGGGGTTTTTGGGGAGAATTTTGGGGTTTTTTGGGAGCTCACCTGTGGGTTGGGAGCTGCTCTGGGAGCGGATCACCCCCATCCAGTCGCTGACCAGGATGGAGGCCAGGCGGCGGAGCTCTGAGGGGTTAATTAACAATTAATCATTAATTAATCAGTCATTAATCAGCCATTAATCAAGCAGGGGGTGGGGAGTGGGACCTAGAGGAGTTTTGGGGGGGTCCAAGGGCAGTTTTGGGGAATTTCAGGGCGGTTTTGGGGGTTTCAGAGGGATCTGGGCTGATTTTTTGGGGTCCTGAGGGGTTTTTAGGGGATCCCAGGGGGTCTGAGGGAGGTTTTGGGGCTCCTAGGGTTTTTTGGGGTGTTCCAGGGGGATTTGGGGGTTCTCAGGGTTTTTTTGGGAGGTGTGAGGTGGACTTTGGGGTTGGAGTTTTGTGGTTCTCAGGACGTTTTGGGGGGGGTCTGGGGAGAGGTTCTGGGGCTCGTAGGGGATTTTGGGGGTCCCATGGGGATTTTGGGCGTCTCAGGGGAATTTTGGGGCGTCTCAGGGTTTTTTGGGCGGTCTGAGGTGGATTTTGGGGGTCCCAGGAGCATTTTGGGGTTCTCAGGGAGGTTTTGGGAGCGCTCATGGGTTTTTTGGGGTGTCTGGGAGGGAATTTTGGAGTTCTCAGGGGGAATTTTGGGTGTCGCAGGAGGATTCTGGGGGTTCCCAGGGGGAATTTTGGGGATTTTTGGGGTCCCAGGATGATTTTTAGGGGTTCTCAGGGGGATTTTGGGGGGTCCCTGCTCACCCTCATCGTCGCTGGACTTGCTGAGCTGCTTCACCAGCTTGGCCGTGTTGTTCTGCAGAGGAAACCAAGGGTCAGGGAGGGGACAAAAGGGACACTGGGGACACCAAAGCCGCCCCTGGGGGGACCCGAGGGTGACAAAAGCCACTTGGGGTCCCAAATGTCACCTGAGTGTCCCCAAAGCCCTGGAAGGGCTTTAAATGAGACAAAAATCACTTTAAATGGGACAAAAATCACTTTAAATGGGGCAAAAATCACTTTAAATGAGACAAAAATCACTTTAAATGGGACAAAAATCACTTTAAATAACAAAACCCACTCTGAGTGTCCCCAAGTGCCACCTGAGTGTCCCCAGAGCTGTGAAATGGCTTTAAATGAGACAAAAATCACTTTAAATGAGACAAAAATCACTTTAAATGGGACAAAAATCACTTTAAATGAGACAAAAATCACTTTAAATGAGACAAAAATCGCTTTAAATGGGACAAAAATCACTTTAAATGGGACAAAAATCACTTTAAACGGGACAAAAATCGGGACAAAACCCACTCTGAGTATCCCCAAGTGCCACCTGAGTGTCCCCAAGTGCCACCTGAGTGTCCCCAGAGCTGTGAAAGGGCTTTAAATGGGACAAAAATCACTTTAAATGAGACAGAAATCACTTTAAATCTTAAACAGGACAAAAACACTTTAAATGGGACAAAAGGGCAAACCCCTTTAAATCAAAAATCACTTTAAATGAGACAAAAATCACTTTAAATGAGACAAAAATCTTACCAATGTCAAGGCCTCAGCCTGGAAGGGCTTTAAATGAGACAAAAATCACTTTAAATGGGACAAAAATCACTTTAAATGAGACAAAAACCACTTTAAATGAGACAAAAATCACTTTAAATGGGACAAAAATCACTTTAAATGGGACAAAAATCACTTTAAATGGGACAAAACCCACTCTGAGTGTCCCCAAGTGCCACCTGTGATGTCCCCAAAGCCCCTGGAAGGGCTTGAAATGAGACAAAAATCACTTTAAATGGGACAAAAATCACTTTAAATGGGACAAAAATCACTTTAAAAATTTAAATAAAAAATACTTAAAAAAAAAAAAAAAACTTATGACAAAAAACTTTAAATGAGACAAAAATCACTTTAAATGAGACAAAAATCACTTTAAATGAGACAAAAAATCACTTTAAATGAGACAAAAATCACTTTAATGGGACAAAAACCACTTTAAGTGTCCCACTTAAATGGCAAACACTTTGTGACCAAATGCACCCTGAGTGTCCCCAGAGCTGTGAAAGGGCTTTAAATGAGACAAAAATCGCTTTAAATGGGACAAAAATCACTTTAAATGGGACAAAAATCACTTTAAATGAGACAAAAATCACTTTAAATGGGACAAAAATCACTTTAAATGGGACAAAAATCACTTTAAATGGGACAAAAATCACTTTAAATGAGACAAAAATCACTTTAAATGAGACAAAAATCACTTTAAATGAGACAAAAATCACTTTAAATGAGACAAAAATCACTTTAAATGGGACAAAAATCACTTTAAATGGGACTAAAATCACTTTAAACAGGACAAAAATCACTTTAAATGGGACAAAAATCACTTCAGAGTGAGACAAAACCCACTCTGAGTGTCCCCAAGTGCCACCTGAGTGTCCCCAAAGCCCCTGGAAGGGCTTGAAATGAGACAAAAATCACTTTAAATGGGACAAAAATCACTTTAAATGGGACAAAAATCACTTTAAATGAGACAAAAATCACTTTAGAGCGGGACAAAAGCCACTCTGAGTGTCCCCAAGTGCCACCTGTGATGTCCCCAAGTGCCACCCGAGTGTCCCCAGAGCTGTGAAAGGGCTTTAAATGAGACAAAAATCGCTTTAAATGGGACAAAAATCACTTTAAATGGGACAAAACCCACTTTGAGTGTCCCCAAATGCGACAAAAAAGCTGAGGCTTTAAATGAGACAAAAATCACTTTAAATGGGACAAAAATCACTTTAAATGGGACAAAAATCACTTTAAATGGGACAAAAATCACTTTAAATGAGACAAAAATCGCTTTAAATGGGACAAAAATCGCTTTAAATGGGACTAAAATCACTTTAAATGAGACTAAAATCACTTTAAATGGGACAAAACCCACTCTGAGTGTCCCCAAGTGCCACCTGAGTGTCCCCAAAGCTGTGAAAGGGCTTTAAATGAGACAAAAATCACTTTAAATGGGACAAAAATCACTTTAAATGAGACAAAAACCACTTTGAATGGGTCCCCAAATGCCACCTTAAATGTGCCCAAACACGTGAAAGCACTTTAAATGAGACAAAAATCACTTTAAATGGGACAAAAATCGCTTTAAATGGGACAAAAATCACTTTAAATGGGACAAAAATCACTTTGAATGGGACAAAAATCACTTCGGAGCGGGACAAAACCCACTCTGAGCATCCCCAAGTGCCACCTGTGATGTCCCCAAGTGCCACCCGAGTGTCCCCAGGTGTCCCCAAGGGCCAGACCTGCTTGAGGTGGTCGACGGTGAGCGGGAGGTGCTGCAGGGTGAGCAGCAGCTGCTGCAGGAAGGGCACGTTGTTGGCGGCCTTGGAGCCCGTCAGCCACGTGTTGAGCAGCTTGTAGCCCCCGATCCGGATGAACCTGAGGGGAAAAAACGGGAATTTTATCCAGGCCCACAGGAAAAACCTTAATTCTGTCAAAATCTGCCCAAATCCGCCCGAAGTTCAAAAAAAACCCCGTCAAAATCCGCCAAAATCCACCCAAAATACAAAATAAAGTCATTTCTCCACGTGGTTACTAAGCCAGGATGAATCTGAGGAAAAAAAGTGGGAATTTTGTCCACATCAAGACAGGAAAAACTTCATACTGTCCAAATCTCCCTAAATCCATTTGAAATTTAAAAAAAATCACGTCAAAATCTGTCTAAATCCACCTAAAATCCAAAATGAATCCATTTTTCCACCTGATTACTAGGTATGGATGAATCTGAGGGAAAAAAAGTGGGAATTTTGTCCAATTTTGTCCAAATCTCCCCAAATCCACCTGAAATTAAAAAACATCCTGTCAAAATCTGCCAAACTACACCCAAAATGCAAAAAAAACCCATCAAAATCCACGTAAAACTGCCTAAAATAAACTTTTCTAGTTGGTTACTAAGCCAGGATGAATCTGAGGGGAAAAAGTGGGAATTTTGTCCAGATCCAGACAGGAAAACCTTAATTCTGTCAAAATCTGCCCAAATCCACCCAAAGTTCAAAAAAAAAAAAAAACCATCAAAATCTGCCAAAATACACCCAAAACTCAAAAAAATCTATTTTTCCACGTGATTACTAGGTCAGGGTGAATGTGAGGGAAAAAGTGGGAATTTTGTCCAGATTCAGTTGGGAAAACCTTTAATTTGTAAAATTTCCCCTGAACCCACTCAAAAAATAAAAAAAAAAAAAAATCCCCTCAAAATCCACTTAAATCCACCTAAAATTCACTTTTCAATGGGGTTACTAGGTCAGGATGAATCTGAGGGAATGAAGTTGGAATTCTGTCCAGATCAGGCTGGGAAAAATTTGAATCCATCAAAATCTGCCCAAAATTGAAAAAAAATCCCATCAAAATCTGTCTAAATCCGCCTAAAATTCACTTTTCTACGTGGTTACTAAGGCAGGATGCAATCTGAGGGGAAAAAGTGGGAATTCTGGTAGGATCTGGCCAGGAAAACCTCAAATTTCCCAAAAATCCCCTCAAAAATCGCGTTTTTCCACAACGCTTACTTGGCCTGAGGATAAAATCTGAGGGAAAAAAGTTGGAATTCGGAAGGATCCGGCCAGTAAAACCTCAAACCAACACAAATGTACCCAAATTTCCCAAAAATCCCCTCAAAAATTGCGTTTTTCCACACGCTTACTTGGCCTGAGGATGAAACCTGAGGGGAAAAAGTTGGAATTCTGGAAGGATCCGGCCAGTAAAACCTCAAACCAACACAAATGTACCCAAATTTCCCAAAAATCCCCAAAAATCGCGTTTTTCCACACGCTTACTTGGCCTGAGGATGAAACCTGAGGGGAAAAAGTTGGAATTCTGGAGGATCCGCAGTAAAACCTCAAACCAACCCAAATGCCCGTTTTCCCAAAATCCCCTCAAAAATGCCATTTTTCCATGTGCTTGCTTGGCCTGAGGATGAAATCTGAGAGGAAAAAGTTGGAATTTTGGAAAGATCCGGCCAGTAAAACCTCAAACCAACCCAAATGCACCCAAGTTTTCCCAAAATCCCCTCAAAAATGCCATTTTTCCATGTGCTTGCTTGGCCTGAGGATGAAATCTGAGAGGAAAAAGTTGGAATTTTGGAAAGATCCAGCCAGGAAAACCTCAAACCCACCCAAATGCACCCAAAATCCCCTCAAAAATGCCATTTTTCCATGTGCTTGCTTGGCCTGAGGATGAAACCTGAGGGGAAAAAGTTGGAATTCTGTCCAGATCTAGGTGGGAAAACCTCGAACTCACTCAAATCCACTTAAATTTCCCCAAAATCCCCTGAAAAACCCAATTTTCCCTGTGCTTACTTGTTGAGGATGTCCTGGGCCCGGGTCTGCAGGAGGATGTTCAGGTAAATGCAGCGACTCACCATCTTCTGCGAGTCCTTCATGAGGCTAATTAACAGTAATTAATAACCATTAGTGGCTATAAGTGCAAAAAAAAGGGTGCAAAAGCTCCAAAACTGGAGGTTTTTGGGGTTTTACCTGAAGATTTTGGAGATGCCATCCATGGTTTTGACCTCCCCATCCCGGCCCAGGAAACAATCGAGGCCCTTGAGGAGCTCCTTGGGGTCGATGGGGCCGGAGCCCATGGCAGGAACAGCCTGGAAAAAAAGGGAAAAATTGGGGAAAAATGGGAAAAAAAACTGGGGAAAATGGGGAAAAAAATGGGGAAAAATGGGGAAAAGATAGGGGGAAAATGGGGAAAAAAATGGGGAAAAATGGGGAAAAAATAGGGGGAAAATGGGGAAAAAAATGGGGAAAAATGGGGAAAAGATAGGGGAAAATGGGGAAAAAAAAAAAAAATGGGGAAAAGATAGGGGGAAAATAGGGAAAAAATGGGGAAAAATGGGAAAAAAACTGGGGAAAAATGGGAAAAAAATGGGGAAAAATGGGAAAAAAACTGGGGAAAAATGGGAAAAAAAACTGGGGAAAAATGGGGAAAAAAATGGGGAAAAATGGGGAAAAGATGGGGTGAAAAATGGGGAAGAAAAGGGGAAAAATTTGGGGGAAAAAAAGGGAAAAAAAGGGGGAAGAATGGAGAAAAAGGGGGAAAAAAAAGGGGGGAGGAAAATAAGGAGGAAAAAGGGGGGAGAAAAGGGGGGAGAAAAAGGGGGAAAAGGGGAGAAAAAAGGGAAGGAGGGAAAAGGAGGAAAAAGGGGAGGAAAAAGGAGGAAAAAAGGGGAGGAAAAAAAAAAGAAAAAGGGAAGAAAAAGGGAATAAATGGGGTTAGGAGTGGGGGGCAGGTGAGAAAATAACGGTGTGCAAAAAATCTGGGAGTGAAATGAGAGATGAGAGAAAACTGGGAGGAAAAAGAGGGAAATCAGCTCTAAAATAGAGGAAATCGACCTAAAAAAGGTGGGGAATAACACCAAATACGGGGAAATTGATCCTAAAAATTAGAAATTTACACTAAAGGATGGAAAGCAAGCCTAAAAAATGGAAATAAACCCAAAGAAGTGGAAAAACGACCACAAAAACTTCATGAAATCAACCTGCAAAAAAGGAAGTCAAAAGTGCAAGGCAGGAAATGGATCACCAAATGAGGGAAATTAACTCCAAATGCTGGAAAAAACAAACTAAAACATTGGAAACAACCCTAAAATGTGGGAATTAACCCCAAAAAGCTGGAAATAGGCCTCAAAAAAGCTGCAAAATCACCCCAAAATTACAGAATTCTGCCCCAAAAAGGAGGAAAACAACCTCAAAAAGCTGGAAAACAACACCAATACGAGGAAATCAACCCTAAAATCTGGGAAATCACCCCAAAAAGCTGGAAAACAACACTAAAAAATGGGAAATCAACCTCAAAGGTCTGGAAATTGCCCCCAAGATGGAAAAGAGCTTTACAAAGCAGGAAATCATCCTTTAAAAAGCTGGAAATAGGCCCCAAAAAGCAGGAAAATCAGCCCAAAAAGCTGGAAATGGACGTTAAAATGATGGAAAACCACAGTAAAAGTGAGAAGTTCAACCCAAGAGTGCGAAATCAACTCCAAAACCTCAGAAATTCACATCAAAATGCTGGAAAATGATCCCAAAAAGCTGGAAAATGACCCCAAAAATGTCCCAGGGACCCCCCCAAGGGACCCAGGGGGAGTCACAGCCCCCCCTCCCCCTCTGATGTCATTCCAATTAGCTCATTGATTAATTAATAAAGAAACTAATTAAAATATTAACACTGGGGATCAGGATTTAGGGTCACACCCTGGGGGGGACACAAACCCCGAGTTTCTCCCCCCCCCCCAAATTTTTAATTTAAAAGTTAATTAAACTCATTAACAAAACAAAAAGAGACAAAAATCTGTCATTGCCACCAGTTTTCCCCCTCATAATTTCATTAATTTTTTGTTAATTAACGAGCAGAACGAGGGTCCAGGGGGGGCTTTCCAACCACAACCTTCCCCCAAGGTTCATTAACCAGGGGTTAATTAACGAGCTGCCACTTAAGGAGGGGCCACATTTGGGGGTGTCACACCCCTCCCCCAAAGCTCAGGCCATAATTAAACCCTCTGACTAATGAACCAACCATTAATTAACACCTCATTAATTAAGGCCAAACCCCCCCCTTAATGACCCGACGCTCATTGACCCCAATCCGGGGCCCCTCCCCCCCCTTCCTGGGGGGGGTTTCAGGCTCTGACATCATTAATCACCACTAATTAGAGCTTAATTATGACCCAGTTTCCTTAATGAGGGCAGGGGGAAGGAGCTGGGGAGGTTTTTTGGGGTTAAAACCACTCAAAAATCTTCATTTTTGAGGTGAAAAAATCTCAGTTTTTGAGGTGGGGGCAGCACCCAGAGCTGGGGGTCGTTAAGAATTCCCCCCTCCCCAGTGTTAATTAACTAAAGGGGAGATTAATTAGGGGGGAGTCAGCAAAGCCACCCCTCTGCAAAGACACAAGAAAAAGTTAAACCAGCACAAACCCCACCCCCAAAAAAAAATTCCCAAAAATGAGGGGGGAACCCCAAAGTTGGGAGATTTAACCCCAAATTCTCACTGTAACCTTTGACCCCCCCAACAATGAAGGGGGAGGGGGTCCCAGCAGTGGGGGAGGGGCAAATCCCCCTCCCCCAAAAGATTTTTGGGGCCCCCCCCTCTCATTTTTGGGGCCTGCTCCCCCTTAAAGGAGCTGGAGGTGCCCAAAATCCCCAAAAAAAGGGAAAAAAATCCCATTTTTGAAGGGGGGGGGGAACACACAATTCTCAGGTCGTTAAATTGAGGGCTGGGTCAAGGCCTGACCCCCCCCTCCCCAAAATTGGGATTTTACAGCATTTTTGACTCGTTTTATCCCCAAAAAATTAATTTTTTGGGGGGGATTTTAAGGCAGGCTGCCCGTGCCCCCCCAGATAGGAAATGCTACCACTGGGGAGAGAAAAAGGAGGAATTTGGGGGGAATTACTGCCAAATAAATGGGTTTACTGATCAAAAATCGGAATTTTCAAGAGGGATCTCTGCGGGTTTTTACCCAAATCCGTGAAATTTTGAGGATAAAAAAGGAGGAAAAGCCCAACTCCCGACTGCCGCATGCACCAGGAGATGGAAAAGGGGGGAAAAAAAGGAATTTTGGATGTTTGAAAACCCTGGATCCAAAGGCCGTGAAATGGAATTAAGCCCAAAAAAAACCAAAAAAAAAAAAAAAAAATTTATTTTTTGCTTACCCGGGTTGTGGCTGTTCCCTCCCTTTGCTGAAGTAAAGCTTCCTAAGCTGCAAAAACGGGGCAAAACCATTGAAAATCGGGAAAAAAATGGAGTTTTGGGGGTGCTCTCCCTCCCAAAATTCCGATTTTTTTGTTTGTTTTTTGGTTGGTTTTGGTGTGTGTGAGGAAAGGGGGGTGAAGCCCAGTGGTAGCATTTCCCTGTCACGATAAATTCAAGGTTATCAAAGGCTGCAGGACACTCCCAAATTCCCCAAAACCCCCCTGAAATCCCCCCCCCCCCAAAAAAAAAATCAAAAGCAGGAAAAGAGAAAATAATAAAAATCCTGTGGAAAAAAGGGGAAAAAAAAGAGGATTTTGTGGGTCCTGCGGGTGGAAGGGGGGGTTAAAAAAGGGATTTTAGGGAACAGAAAGGGATTTGAGGGGGTAAAAAAAAATGGAATTTTAAAGGGGGGGCCCCACAGTGGGAGGGGCATCAACAACGAGGCCTCGGCGCCATTTTAGAGCTGGGAAAAAAAACCCAAACTTGGGGGTTTAAAAGGAACTTTTCAGGCATTTTTGAGGAATTTTTGGGGGTTTAAAAAGCGCGGGGTGGGGGGGCACACACACAGACAAGCGACAAAGAGAAACGCGGCAAACCCTTCCCCCACAAAAAATCCTAAAAACCCCCAGGATTTGGGTTAAACTCCCCCCAAAATTAAGGAGTTTCAAGTGGGGGGGGTTAAGAAATAACCGGGGGGGGTCAGAGCTGGAATAAAAACCCCCAAAGCCGCAGAATAACGAGGGAAAAAACCGCGATTTTGGGGCAAACAAAGCGCGGCCGCCATTTTGGAGCTGCCCTAGAAAGGCTCTGAGGGGAAGGGGGGGAACGCTTTAAAGTGAATTTCTGAGGGAAAAAATGCAGAATTTGGGCAAAGCTCGGCCTGCCTAGCAATCTTTATTGCTAGATTGCGACCCCCCAACCGGAATTTCACCCGAATCCCAAAAATTCCCCCCGAATTTAACCTTCCCTCGCACCCCCAACCACCCCGCGTTTCTCAGCGCAAAAAACAATCCTAAAATGGCACCTAAAAAATAAAAATAGGAAAGAAATCAGCTTGTTTTTTTTGTAATTTCAAACCTTTCCCTCCCCCCCAGCCCCGCGCGGTTTTTTCCTCCCTTTCCCCCCCCTTTTTCCATTTTTTTTGCTATTTTTTTTTGCAATCTTTATGTACAGATTGCTCGCCGGGAATGCCCCGAAAATTCCCCAAATTCCCCGAATTCCGTCTCCCCCACCGCGCGACTTTTTTTTTCCGGGTTTTGGGGCCATTTTCCAGCTTTTTGGGAGGTTTGGGTTTTGAGGGTTTTTTTGCGGGATTTTTGTTTTTTTTAAACCGTGGGAGCTGCTCGTGGACCCCTCCTCCTCCTCCGAAACCGCTTTTTTGTCCCGAAATCCCCCCAAAATTTCCATTTTCACCACCTTTAGGCACAGCCCACGTCCTCCTCAAGCACACCGGGTGGGGGTTCTTCCTCCCATTATTTTTGCTCTTTGTGAACAAATAACTTTTTAAAGGGTTTTTTTCTTGTATTTTTTAAAGGGTAAGGGGGGAGCCTGCTGAAAATTCAACACTTACTATCCAATTTTTTTTCTCAGCCGACAGCGCTTCAAGGTTTGGATTTTGGCATTTGGAGGTGGTGTTAGAGCCAAAAAATTCGTTTGATTTTAATCATGGCTTTAAAAAAAACGCAGCAACTTTTTTTTTGCAGCTTGACGGGTATTTTGGGTATTTTTTTAAAGGTTTTTTTTCCCTTGGGTTTTGTTTGTTTTTTAAAGCCCTAAAGGAGTGGATCGAGCTAAACTGAAAACCAAAAAAAAAAATAGTAATAAAAAAAATAGCTTGGGTTTTTTTTTCTGCTCGAAAAAAAGGGGGTTTTGCCTTTGTTTTTTGGGGGGAAAGAAGAGGGAAATATGTTTTTAAAGTGGCAGTTTCCTTCGGGTTTGGAACGGCTTCCAAGGACGGTCCAAAGGACGGAGAGGCTGCGGCGGCTCTTCACGGCAAAGGGGGAGAGAAAACCTGGTTTTTTCCTTCCCCTCTTTGTTGTATATTTATATATTGTTGTTGTTTTGTTCGCGTTTTGTATTGTATTTTGTATTGTTTGTATTGGTATTTTCTCTCGTGGTAAAGGCGACGGCGTCTCTCAAGACCAACCAAACCTGGAGCGGGGGAAAGGAAAAATAAAAGGGGGGGGAAGGTGGGGGATGGGCATAACGATAAAAAAAAAAAAAAAAAAAAAAAATTGAAAAAAAGAAATTAGAAGCGAAGAAGAAAAGACACGAAACGATTAGAAGTTGTTATCCCCGGGGAGAATTTAGAGCTTTAAAAGGGGGAAAAAGGAAAAAAAAATAACGAGGAAACGCCCTTGGAGGGGTGGGGGGGCGCTCAGCTCTTGAGGGAACGTGAGGGCGGCGGCGGCCCCGGAGGGGCTCTGGGACGGGGCAAGCCGCGTTTTTCCCCACTTAAACGATGCTTGGCGTTGCAAGAGCCCCCCCAAAGCCAAAAAAAAAGGGGGAAAAACGCCCCGCGCCCCCTTCCCCGCCCGCAAAGCCCCGGCCCAGCGCAGCTCTTTACTTCACCTCCACCAGACCTCAGAATGGCGGGGGCGCCGCCCGGCGCGGCTTTTTATATGAAGCCACGCCCCGCGCTCGCCACGCCCTTCGCCGCGCGCCAGACACGCCTCCCGCCCGTTGAGCGGCCGAACAGCGCCTGTGCAGGGTCCGTACCGCGCACGCGCGGCCGCCGCCCGCCATTGTCCGCGGGCCGTGTGGCGCAGTTTTAATTCGGCCAGGGCGGGGGGAGCGAGCTGCGCAGGCGCGGCCGCCTGAAGGAGAGGGGCGTGGCCACGCGACAAAGATGGCGGCGCCCCGCCCCGCCGTGAGGGAGCGGCGTGGGGCGGGGCGTGAGGGAGAGGCGGGAAGATGGCGCTGGCCTGGGCGGCGGCGGCGGCGCTGAGGGCGGCGGGCGGCGTGAGGAGGCCGCGGTGGGTTCAGGTGAGGGCGGGGAGCGGTGGGAGGGGGTCGCCGGGAATTTCAGCGAGGAGGGAGAGAAAATCGGGATGTGAGGGGGAAAGGGCAGCGCGCGCCACGTGCGGCGGGGCGGGGCGGGGCAAGGCGGGGCGAATGACGTCACGGGTTTTAATTTCGCCGCTAGGGGGCGCGCGGATGCGGGAGAGGGGGCGTGGCTTTCCCCGAGGCGTTACGTCATTATCTGCATTGCGATGACGTCACGTCGCGCATATGCCTGTTTGAGTGATGTCACATGGGGCATCGCCTCTTCTGACGCCACTGTCGAGGGTCAGGCGATGAGAGGGAAGGGAGGGGCCAGCCCATGTGTGATGTCATCGCTCTGATCACATTTGTGATGTCATAACCCATGTTTCCCAGGCCCTCCCCCGCCTCTGCAGCACCCAGGAGACCCCCAAGGAGACCCCCAAGGACCCCCAGCCGCCCCCTCCCCCTACCTGGAGCGGCCCTGGGAGTACCTGGAGAGCGAAGGTTGGTTTGTGTGGGGATGGGTGTGAGGGGAATTTCTGGGGACTTTTGGAGTCCCCAAAACCCCCCACAAAAATGTCCCCACGCAGAGTACCGGGCCACCTACGGGGACAGGCCGGTGTGGCACGGCTACCGACGCAACCACAAGGGCTCCGTGCCCCCCCAGAGCCCCCGCAAGGCCTGCCTGGTGAGCACTGCGGGCACGGGGAGGGTACTGAGGGCATTTTGGGGGATCTTGAGGCACCTCAGGTGCCATTTTAGGGGGCACTGGAGGCATCCTGGGGACAATTGAGGCCTCTTGATGGTGCTTCTGGGGACACTGGGAGGTTTTGGGGGTTACTGGGACTGACTGGAGCTGCCCCATTCCCTTCCCCCAGCGCCGGGGCAGGCCTGTGGGGAACCCCTGCCCCATCTGCCGGGACCGGAACCTGCTCGTGGATTTTCGGGTGAGTTTGGGGGTTTTTTGGGCAAATCTGGGGGGGCTGCACTGGCCCCTGCTCCTGCTCTTCCTTCTGCTCCCCTTTTCTTTCTTTTTTACTATTTTTCCATTTTCTTTCTCTCTTTTTCCTTTAGTTTTCTCCTTTTTTTCTTTCTTTACTCCATTTCTACCTTTTTTCCCCTTTTTTTTACCCATATCACCTCTGTTTTACCCATTTCACCTTTTTTTTTACCCATGTCACCTCTGTTTTACCCATTTCACCTCTGGTTTTACCCACCTTTACCTCTTTTTGCCTCATTTAACTTCTTTTTTTACCCCTTTCTCCCCTTCCAGAATGTGAAGCTGCTGGACCAGTTCATCTGCCCCCACTCAGGCGTCATCTTCCACCCCATCCACACAGGTGAGGGCACACCTGAGGGTCACCTTTATGTCCTTGAGGTCACCTTTGTGTCCTTGGTGTCACCTCTGGGTGTCCCTTTGTCCCTTGTCTCCTCAGGGATCTGCATGAAGCAGCACAAACGCCTCTCCCAGGCCATCGCCCAGGCCCAGGACCGCGGTAAACCCCAAACTCTGAATTTTAACCATTCCCAGCCCCGCTGGGCACCTCCCAAACCCCTCAATCTCCCCTCCCCAGGTCTCCTGTGGCTCCAGGTCCCTTTTGTGCCAGTTCCTGAGGAGGATTTCTCCAACCAACACGCGGCCGTGGGCAAAACTCCCCCGGCGCCGGCGCTGAGGGAGCCAGGCCAGGCCTGGTACCCCTGGTACGAGTGGCAGCAGCCTCCCGCTGCCGAGGTGGCTCGGATGCACCGTTTGTACCGGGGATTCCTCAAGGAGGATTACCCGGATACTCCCCAAGCCCGTCGGGGAAATAAAAATGTTTAAAATCATCTAAATTTGGGGTTTTTCTTGTCAGGGAAACTGAGGCACCAGGCAAAATGGCGTCCGAGGCTGAAAGATGGCGGCGCGCAGAGGGGGAGTATATCCCACAATGCTTTGCGGGAAGGGGGGGATGCTTCCCTTCGTGCTTTGCTGTGGCGCGAAAAGCGAGTTGCTTAGGAGGGCGGGGCTTGGTTGCGAAGGGCGGGAGAAGGCGCGGCAGCGATTGGGCGAGCAGGTGCCACGGGTGGAGCTTAGTCTAGGAGAGAATAAACGATTGGTTGAGGGGTTGCTAGGGGCGGGGCTCGATGTCTGACAACGGAAGCGATTTGGCGGTGGTTGTTATGGGTGGAGTTTGATTGCTGAGGGCGGCTGCCATTGGTGAACGGTTGCCATGGGCCGGACTGAGTTGCTAGTAGCTGTCAAACTGTCGGCAGCGATTGGCTGACGGTTGCTAAGGGCGGGACTTGGTTGCTACAGACGGGCGCGGCCGCAGCATCGATTGGCTAGCGGTTGCTAAGGGCGGGACTCTGTTGTTAAGCACGGAAAAACGCAGCGCACCGATTGGCCGCCGATTGGCGGGCCGTGCTGTGATTGGCTGATTTTTCTCCGCGGAGGGGCGTGGTTTCTTTGCCGCCCGGGCGCGGCCGTGGCGGTGGCGGCCGGGCCGGGCCCGGCGGGCGGAGGCGGCGGCGGTGCCGGGCCGGGCCCGGGGCTCGGAACTCGCAACTCCATCATGGAGTTCCCTTTCGACCTGGCCCCGGTGCTGGGCGATCGTTTCTGCGTGGTGGATCAGCACCTGCGGCCCGCGGGGCGCGGCGGCGGCACCGTCAAACGGTACCGGGGATGGGCGCGGGGCAGGGCGGGAAGGGGGCGCGGGGCATGCCGGGAAACTGGCGGACTCCGCTTTTTGAGGGGGGGATTTGGGGGGATTTTGGGGTGTTCTTGGGATTTTGTGAGGGGAAAGTGGGGTCCCAATGGCTCCTCTCGGTGTTCTTTGGGCGCAGGGAGGAGCTGGAGGATTCCGCTTTTTTAGGGGGTTTTTGGTGGGATTTGGGGATTTTGTGAGGGGAAAGTGGGGTCCCAATGGCTCCTCTCGGTGTCCCCTCGGCTCAGGGAGGAGCTGGAGCAGCAGCTGAGGACGGTGATCGATGAGCTGGGCAAGGCCTCGGCCAAGGTGGGGGCACTGGGGACAATGGGAGGGGGACACTGGGGGGGTTCCTGAGGGGAGTTGGGGGTCATTTGGGACAGTGGGAGGTCAGAGGGGGGTCCCAGGGGGGAATTGGGGGTCCCAGGGGAGTAATGACAGGTCACAAAGGGAAACTGGGGGGGTCCCAGGGGGGAACTGAGGGGTCTGAGGGGAAATTGGGAAGTCCCAGAGGGAAATTTGGGGTTCCAGGGTGAAATTGGAGGGTCCAGGGGGACGTTGTGCGGGTCTGAGGGGGAACTGGGGGGTCCCAGAGGGAATCTGAGGGGTCCCAGAAGGAATTTGGGGGTCATGGGGGGTCCCAGAGGGAATTTGGGGGTCATGGGGGGTCCCGTGTGCCCCCAGGCAGGCCCAGGGCCTCTCCACCCCTGTGACCAGCGCGGTGCGAATGGAGAGCAACAGGCACGTGCTGTACATCCTCAGGGACACGCGGTGAGAGCCCCAAAATATCCCCTAAATCACCCCAAAATATCCCCTAAATCACCCCAAAATATCCCCAAAGTATCATCAAAATATCCCCAAAATCACCCCAAAAAATATCCCTAAAATATCCCCAAAACATCCCCTAAATACCCCCTCAATCACCCCAAAAATAACCCAAAAATATCCCCTAAATCACCCCAAAAACGTCCCCTAAATCACCCCAGAAATATCCCCAAAGTATCCTCAATACAAATATCCCCTAAATCACCCCAAAAATATCCCTAAAATCCTAAAATACCCCAAATCCCAAAAATACTCAAAATACCCATACCCCAATCCCAATATCCCAACTCCCCCAAAATCCACAAACCTCCCCTTTCCCAAATTCCCCCAACCTCCCCCAAAAAATACCCCCCTAAAATTTCCCTCAAATCCCCAAAAATATCCCTAAATCCCCAAAATTCCCCCTACTTAAATCCCCAATCCCTTTCCTTTCCCAAAATTCCCTTCCCATAATCCTCCTCACCAAATCAAGATTTCCCCAAATGCCGCAGGTCCCCGGCGGGGGTGTGTGCTGGGGTTCCTCAAGGTGGGGTACAAGAAACTCTTCCTGCTGGTGAGAGCTGGGCCTGGGGGATTTGGGGGATTTTTGGGGATTTTGGGGGATTTGGGGTTTTTGGGGTGAAATCTGGGGGGGTTTGGGGTCTGAATTTGGGGGGTTTTGGGGAATTTTGGGGTTTTTGGGGGGAAATCTGGGGGGGGGTTTGGGGTGATTTTGAGATTTTTAGGGGGAGATTTGGGGTGGGATTTTGGGGTTTGGGGTGAAATCTGTGGGGTTTGGGGTTTGTTTGGGGGAGGGGATTTTGGGGGGAAAATTTGGGCTTTGGGGTCTGAATCTGGGGATTTGGGGGTCCCAGTCCCAAGGGATTTTTGGGGTGGATCCTGTGGGATTTGGGGTGAAATCTGGGGGGTTTGGGGTCTGAATCCTTGTGGGATTTGGGGTGGGATTTTGGGATTTGGGGTCGGATTTTGGGTCCCAATCCCAGGGCAATTTTGGGCTGGATCCCAGAGGGATTTTTGAGGTGAGATTTTGGAATTTTGGGCTGGAATTTTTTGGGATTTTTGGGGTGAAATTGTGGAATTTTGGGGTTTCCAGGAGCGGGACGGGTCCCACGTGGAGGCGGAGCCTCTCTGTGTCCTGGATTTGGGGTGGAATTTGGGGATTTTTGGGCGGAATTTTTGGATTTTTGGGCTGGAATTTGGGGATTTTTGGGGCGGATTTTTTTGGGATTTTGATTATTTTGGGGTGGAATTTGGGAATTTTGGGGTTTCCAGGAGCGGGACGGGTCCCACGTGGAGGTGGAGCCTCTCTGCGTTTTGGATTTTTACATCCACGAGTCGCAGCAGCGCCGGGGGCTGGGCCGGGAGCTCTTCCGGGAGATGCTGCAGGTTTGGGGGCAAAAACGGGGAAATTGGGAAAAAATGGGAAAATAATGGGGTTTGGGGGGAAAAAATGGGGTTTTGGGGAGGAAAATAATGGGGTTTTGGGGAGGAAAAGTGGGAAATTTGGGAGGACAAAAATGGGGTTTTGAGGGGAAACAATGGGAAATTTGGGGAGGGAAAAAGGGATTTTGAGGGAAAAATGGGGATTTTAGGGAGGGAAATGGGAATTTTTAAAGGAAAATGGTAATTTTAATAGGAGAAATGTTCATTTTAAGGGGGAAATGGAATTTTTGGAGGAAAATGATAATTTTTGGGGAAAATCGGTAGTTTTAAGGGGGAAAATGCTAATTCTAAGGGGGAAAAACTAATTTTTTGGGGGAAAAAATGGGATTTTAGGGTGAAAAAATGAGGATTTTCGTGGGGAAAAAGACAATTTCAAGGGGAGAAGTGGGGGTTTTTGGAGGCAAGTGATAATTTCCAGGTGGGAAATGAGAATTTGGGGGTTCCTGGCCCCCGAAATGCCCAAATTGCAGCGGGAGCGGGTGCAGCCCCACAAGCTGGCTGTGGACAGACCCTCCGAGAAGCTCCTGGGCTTCCTCAAGAAACATTTCGGGCTCTGCGACCTCATCCCGCAGGTGGGGCTGGAAATAAAAATATTTTCATTTTTCTCGGGGTTTTCTTGGGGTTTGGGGCATGTTAAATTGGGGAAATTGAGGGTTTGGGGCTTAAATTATGGGCTAAGAGTTAAATATTTATGGTTTTCAATATTTATTTTTGTTTTTATTTTTATTTGTATTTTCCTATTTGTATTGTGGTCACATATTTATTATTTAGTTGTTTCATTTAACTTTTAGATTTATATTTATTTTTGTGTTTATGGCTGTTTATTCTATGTAATATTTATATTGGTATTTTAGGCTTAATTATTATTTGGGTATTTATTGTTTATTATAAAGCTTAATGATGATTTATATTTTTATATATGTTTATTCATTAAAAACTATTTAAATTTTCTTATTTATACTTTGTTTAGAATTATTTGGGTTTTTTTACTGCCCGTTTATTTATTTTAAATTTTTTTTTTAAATTTATTAGTGCAAACGGGAATCAGGGAAATCAAATTATAAAAATTCCATGAAATTCTTTATTTCCTTCTCTCCAGGTGAACAATTTTGTCATCTTTGAGGGATTTTTCTCCACCAGAACAGGTGAGGTTGGGATGGAATTTTGGTGTTTCTCTGGCTGGATTTGGGCTGAATTTTGGGTGGATTTTTGGCATTTCTCTGGGTGGATTTTGAGGTGAATTCGAGGTAAATTGGAAATTAATTTGGGGTGAATTTGAGGTGAATTTTGGGTGAATTTTGGGTGAATTCCTGCATTTCCATGGCTGCATTTGGAGTGAATTTGGGGTGAATGTTGGGTGATTTTGGGGTGAATTCTTGCTGGATTTGGGCTGAATTTCAGATGAATTTTGGGTGGATTCTGACTGGATTTGGGGTGAATTTGAGATTAATTTGGGGTGAATTTTGGGATGAATTCTGGATGAATTTGGGGTGCATTTGAGGTGAATTTTGGGGTGAATTTGAGATGAATTGTGGGTGATTTTGGGGTGAATGCTGGCTGGATTTGGGGGAACTTTGGGTGATTTTGGGGTGGATTTTGGGGTGAATTCTGGCTGTATTTGGGGGAACTTTGGGTGATTTTGGGGTGGATTTTGGGGTGAATTCTGGCTGGATTTCGGGGGAACTTTGGGTGATTTTGGGGTGAATTCTGGCTGAATTGGGGTGAATTTTGGGGTGAATTTGAGATGAACTCTGGGTGATTTTGGGGTGAATTCTGGCTGTATTTTGGGGGAACTTTGGGTGATTTTGGGGTGGATTTTGGGGTGAATTCTGGCTGAATTGGGGTGAATTTTGGGGTGAATTTGAGATGAACTCTGGGTGATTTTGGGGTGAATTCTGGCTGTATTTTGGGGGAACTTTGGGTGATTTTGGGGTGGATTTTGGGGTGAATTCTGGCTGAATTGGGGTGAATTTTGGGGTGAATTTGAGATGAACTCTGGGTGATTTTGGGGTGAATTCTGGCTGGATTTTGGGGGAACTTTGGGTGATTTTGGGGTGAATTCTGGCTGTATTTTGGGGGAACTTTGGGTGATTTTTTGCTCTCCCCAGCCCCAGCCCGGCGCCCGTTCCCGCGGCCCCGCCCCGAGGAGCCCATCAAACCCTACTCGCTGAGCGAGCGCCACTGTGAGCGGGGGCGGGGCCGGGGGCGTGGTCAGTGGGTGTGGTCTGCATATGCAATCAGTGGGTGTGTCTGCCCTGGATGTGTGGGTGGGGTTGGTGGGTGTGGTCAGTGGGTGTGACCCTGGACACACCCATGGGTGTGGCTGCATGGGTGTGATCAGTGGGTGTGTCCTTTGTGGCCCCGCCCCTACTGCCTCTGCCCATGGGTGTGTGGGTGTGGTCAGTGGGCGTATCCTCTTGTGGCCCCACCCCCGCCCTGCGTCTGGTCAGTGGGTGTGTGCGCCTGCTCTGGCCCGCCTGGGTAGTGGCTTCCAATATGTGTGTGGGTGTGGTCAGTGGGCGTTTCCCTCGTGGCCCCGCCCCTGCCCATGGGTGTGGTCAGTGGGTGTGTGGGTGTGGTCACTGCGCGTGGCCCCGCCCCCTGACGCTGGCCCCGCCCCCTCAGTCCTGCGGGAGGAGCCCGAGCCCCCCTGGCCCTTTAACCTGGGCCGGGGGTCCCCGGTGCGGGGCAGCCTGCGGCCCTTCCTGGTGCGCAGGGAGACCCCCCCGGGAACCCCCCCGGGCACAGAGAGCCCCCCGGAGCCGCCCCCGCGCCGGGCCAGGTACGGGGGAAATGGGGGGAAAATGGGGGAAACTGGGGGGGGAAAATGGGGGGGGAATGGGGGGGAGTGAGGGGGAAAATGGGGGGAAACTGGGGGAGAAATGGGGGAAAATGGGGGGGAAAACTGGGGGGGAGGGAAATGCGGGGAACTGGGAGGGGAAATGAAGTGGAAATTGGTGGGGGAAATGGGGAAAATGGGTGGTGAAATGTGGGGGGAATGAGGGGAAGCTGGGGGGGAACGGGGGAAAACTGGGGGGAAAATGAGGGGGGAAATGGGGGGGAAATGGGGGGTACCTGGGGTCACTTTGGGGTCACGTTGGGCTGGGTTTTGGGTTTAGTTCAGGGTCGGTTTGGGCTCAGTTTGGGATGGGTTTGGGATCAGTTTTGGGCTGAATTTTGAGTTGTTTGGGCTTTGGTTTAGGCTGGGTTTTAGGGTGGATTTGGACTCGATTTTAGGATCGAGTTTGGGATGATTTTTGGGTGTATTTTTAGGGATTTTGGGCTCAGTTTTAGGCTCACTTTGAGGTGTTTCCCCTTCCCCCCGCCACAGCTCCCTGGGGCGCGTCGGCCGCTGACCTCCCCCAGCCCCTCCCCCCTCCGGCCACTGACCACTGACCCCCCCCCATGGCCACTGACCCCCCAATGGCCACTGACCCAATGGACTCAACTGGAACCAGTTCCTGCCCCATAACCCAACTGGGAACCAGTTCCTGCCATACTGGGATCCAGTTCCTGCCCCATAACCCAACTGGGAATCAGTTCCTGCCCTACTGGAAACCAGTTCCCACCCCATAACCCAACTGGGAACCAGTTCTCACCCCACTGGGACCAGTTCCCATCCCATAACCTCACTGGGACTAGTTTCCACCTTACTGGAAACCAGTTCCCACCCCATAACCCAACTGGGAACCAGTTCTCACCCCACTGGGACCAGTTCCCATCCCATAACCTCACTGGGACCAGTTTCCACCTTACTGAAAAGTCATGAAACTGGGACCAGTTGCCCATACAACTCATACCCAACTGGGAACCAGCTCCTACTATACTGGAAACCAGTTCCCACCCCATACCCTTACTGGGAACCAGTTCCTGCCATACTGGGATCCAGTGCCTGCCCCATAACCCAACTGGGAACCAGTTCCCACCCCACTGGGACCAGTTCCCGCCCACCGGGCCCCTCCTCCCTGCCCCGTGGGTGCCCCTCCCCCCGCCCGGCCCCGGGGGGTGCCTCCCCCTCCCCTGCCCCTCTCGTTTTTTTGGGGACATTTCAATAAAATCGGCGACTTTGGCTCCTTATTGACGTCTCTTCCGGGTGTGGGCGAGGTTTAGCGGCAGCTTCACCCATTTATGGTCACAGCCCCGCCTCCGAGCGTGGGAGCGGCGCTCCCTATTGGCTCGTACCTGTTGGCTCCGCCCCTTTTCTCCCACATGAATGAACTACGGGTGGGCGGGAACGGTGCGGCACCACCGCGCATGCGCAGCCGGCTCCGGGTCACCTTCCCGCGCTCCGCGCAGGCGCATTGCGCTGAAGGGGGGAAGCGCGCGCGCGGCCCGCGCAGGCGCAGAGCGAGCGGCCGCCGTGAGGGCAGAAAAGCGGCGGCGGCGGCGACAGCGCCGAGCGGGGACAGCGAGGGGACAGCGAGGGGACACCGGCGCCGCCATGTACCGGCACGTCACCGCCACCGTCACCGCCAGCGTCCGCCTCCGGCCCGGCCGCGCCTGGGCTCCGGCAGCCGCCGCGGCGCCTCCCGGTCCGGCCCCGCCGCGCCGCCGCTACCGAGCGCGGCCGCAGGTGAGGGGAGAGCGCTGAGGGGGGAGAGACGGGGCGGGGTTATGCAAATAGGGCCGCAGAGTGGGTGGGGTTATGCAAAAGAGATGGGTTGTGGGCGGTAGGGAGGGGCGGGGTTACACAAATTGAGGCGCGGGTTGTTTTGGGAAGGGGGTTATGTAAATAGAGAGCAAGGGGTGGGCGGGGACATGCAAATAGTAGCACCGTTAAAATTTAGGCTGGGCGTGGTTATGCAAATGAACATCCTTGAATACTTTCGGTTTTCCGCTAATGGGGCGTGGTCATGGAAATTACGGGCGGGTTCATGCTGGGGGCGGGGCTTCGTTCTGGGGGAGGAGCCGGGGGTTCCTGGTGGGAACCAAATGGGGCAAATCCCCCCAAAAATGGGGTAAATCTCCCCAAAATCCTGAAAATCCCCATTTTCCATGTGGTAAACCCTCCTAAAATGGGGCAAATCCCCCCAAAAATGGGGTAAATCTCTCGAAAATCGGGTAACATCTCCTTTCCCATGGGGCAAATCCCACCTTGAACGACCCAATCCCACCCCCGGGTGCTCCCTCACTCCCCCAGCCCCAAATTCCCCATTTTTCCCCATCCCTGGGGGGTCCTGCATTTCCTCAGCCCCCTCCCCACACGGCTCCAATCCCAAATTCCCTTTTTACCCCCACAAATTCCCCTTTTACCCCAAATTCCCCCTTTCCCCTCCAAATTCCCCTTTTCCCCTCCAAATTCCCCTTTCCCCCAAATTCCCATTTTCCCCCCAAATTCCCCTTTCCCCCCAATTCACCTTTTTCCCCCAAATCCCCTTTTCCTCCCCCCAAATTATTTTCTGCCCAAATCTTCTTTTTCTCCCCAAATCCCCTCATACCCCCAAAATCCCCATTTGCCCCCCCAAAATTCCCCATCCCCCCTCCCCAAATCCCCCCATACCCCCCCCAAATTCCCCCTTTCCCCCCTCCCCAAATTCCCCTTTTTTCCCCCCATTTCCAGGACCTGGAGCCCCCCCTGGTTCGGGGCCCGGCCCTGGCGCTGCTGCCCCCCCCGCGCTGCCCCCCCCGGCCCCCCGGGACCCCCCCCCGGGGGCTGGAGGGGCTCGGGGGGGTGACCACGGTGGACGGGCGGCGCGAGGACGACATCGACGTCAGGGACCCCCCCTTGGGGGGGCGGCTGCTGCTGGGACCCCCCCCCAGCCCCGGGACCCCCCCCGGGCCGAAGGGGCGCGGGGGGAACCCCCAGAGCCCCCCCCCGTCCATGGAGGAGCACCTGGCCAGCATGGCCGAGAGGCTGCGGCACGAGGTGACACCTGCGGGACACCTGGTGGGGCACCATGGGGGGAGGAAATGGAGGGGGGGTGACAGAATGGGCAGGGTGACAAAATGGGGAAGGGGTGACGAAATGGGGAAGGGGACAGAATGGGGAGGGGGGTGACGAAAAGGCCCAGGGAGAGGGTGACAAATTTGGGGAGGGGGTGACAGAATTGGGGAGGGGGGTGACGGAATGGGGAGGGGTGACAAGAGGGGCGAGGGTAACAAAGAAAGGAGTGACGAATGGGGAGGAGGTGACAAAATGGAGAAGGGGGTGACGAAAAGGCCCAGGGAGGGGGTGACAATGGGGAGGAGGTGACAAAATTGTGGGTGATTGACAGGAAAGGAGGTGACAGTGACCCTGGGGGGGTGACAGCAGCCCGGTGACCCCCCTGTCCCCCCCCCCAGCTCCCCAATTTCTTCCTGAAGATCCCGGATTACGGCCTGTATGCCCCCGACGTGGAGTTCCAGTGCCAGCACCTGCACCTGCACACGCGGTGGGTGACACTGGGGACACCGAGGGGACACCGGGGGGGTCAGAACCACCTGCTGCACCTGCACACGCGGTGGGTGACACTGGGGACACCGAGGGGACACTGGGGACAGCCCTGTCCCTGCAGGGTGGCCCTGGGAAGGTGACGTGGTGGGGCGTGTCAGGGTGGCACAGGGAGGTGACAGTGGGTGACAATGGCAGTGATGGGGTGGCACAGGGAGTGTCACAGGGAGGTGACAGCGGGTGACAATGACACTGTCCCGTGTCCCTGTGTCCCCAGGGGCCGCGCCATGTATGCCGTGGCCGTGGCGCTGTGCCGGGCAGTGATGCGGGTGACAATGGGTGACAGCAGCAGTGTCAGGGTGTCACAGGGAGGTGACAATGGGTGACAATGACCCTGTCCCGTGTCCCTGTGTCCCCAGGGGCCGCGCCATGTACGCCGTGGCCGGGGCGGTGTTGCGGGCAGTGATGGGGTGTCACAGGGAGGTGACAGCGGGTGACAATACTTTCGGGCAGTGATGGGGTGTCACAGGGAGGTGACAGCGGGTGACAATGACCCTGTCCCGTGTCCCCAGGGGCCGCGCCATGTACGCCGTGGCCGTGGCGCTGTGCCGGGCCCTGGCCTGGGGTTACTTTGCCAGCCTCAGGCTGGAGGTGCTGGCGCTGACGCGGCACCCGGAGGATTGGAGCGTGCGGGCGCGGTGGCGCCTGACGGGGCTGCCCCTGCACCTGCTGCTGCTGCGCTGGTACCGGCGGGACAAACGGACCCTGCTGAGGTACGGACACACCTGGGACACCCCCCATTGTCACTGTGCCATCCCCGTGTCACCCCCTGTGTCACCCCCTGTGTCACTGCCCCTGTGTCACTGCCCCTGCACCTGCTGCTGCTGCGCTGGTACCGGCGGGACAAACGGACCCTGCTCAGGTACAGACACACCTGGGACACCCCCCATTGTCACTGTGCCATCCCCGTGTCACCCCCTGTGTCACTGCCCCTGTGTCACTGCCCCTGTGTCACTGTGTCACCCCCTGTCATCCCCATGCCACCCTCTGTGTCACCCCCTGGTACCACCGGGACAAATGGCACCTGCTGCGCTCAGTGACACACCTGTGACACACCTGTGTCACACCTGTGTCACTCCCAGACACACCTGTGTCACCCCCGTGCCACCCCTGTCCCCCGAGGGGTCAGCGCCACCCCGATGTCCCCAAGTCCCCCCTCGATGTCCCCCCAGGTCCTACGACGCCCTCTCCACCTTCTTCCTCAACTCCCAGGGGCTCATCCGCTGCCACCGCGTGGACAAGGTGAGTCTGGGGACACCTTGGGGACACCTTGGGGACACCTGGGTGCCACCCCCGGTGTCCCCTGACCCCGCGTGTCCCCCCCAGCTGATGCCAGCCCCCACGGCCGTCCCCGAGCCCAAGAAGCTGCTGGTGGCCGCGGCGCTGGCGGTGGCGCTGGCCCGGCCCTGAGGCCGCCGCCGAGGTGACAGGGACACCTGTGTCCCCTCCCCGCCCAACCTTTGTCACCTGTGTCCCCTCCCCCCCTTAAATTAATGTACAGAATAAAGGAGCAGCGGTGACACGGGGACAGCGGCGTCCCCGAGCGCGGGGGGGCTCTATTGGGCTGTCCCCAAATGTCCCCAAATGTCCCCAAAGTCCCCGGGGGGGTCAGCCCAGCTCCTCCCGCGATTTTCCGGCTTTTTTGGGCATTTTGCGGCCGCTGCCGTCCTCGAGCTCCTTGGCCTGGTAATAGTGAGGGGCGACCTCCAGCAGCCAGGAGCTGTCGATCTCGATCACCTGGGGACAAGGACACACCTGTCACACACCTGGGGCACACCTGGGGCACACCTGTCACACCTGGGGACACACTGTCACACCTAGGGACACCAGGAGCTGTCGATCTCGATCACCTGGGGACAAGGACACACCTGTCACACACCTGGGGCACACCTGGGACACACCTGGGGCACACCTGTCACACACCTGGAACACACCTGGAACACACCTGGGACACACCTGGGACACACCTGGGACACACCTGGGGCACACCTGGGACACACCTGGGACACACTTGTGACACACCTGGGACACACCTGTGACACCTGGGGACACACCTGTCACACACCTGGGACACACCTGGGGCACACCTGGGACACACCTGGGACACACCTGGGACACACCTGTCACACCTGGGACACACCTGGGACACACCTGGGACACACCTGTCACACACCTGTCACACCTGGGGCACACCTGTCACACACCTGGAACACACCTGGGACACACCTGGGGCACACCTGTCACACCTGGGGACACACAGGGACACCCCTAAGGACAGCTGTGACACCTGGGGACACCTGTCACACCCCTAGGGACAGCCAGGAGCTGTCCATCTCGATCACCTGGGGACAAGGACACACCTGTCACACACCTGGGACACACCTGTCACACACCTGGGGCACACCTGTCACACCTAGGGACACACAGGGACACCCCTAGGGACAGCCAGGAGCTGTCGATCTCGATCACCTGGGGACAAGGACACACCTGTGACACCTGGGGATATCCCTAGGGACAGCCAAGGACACCTGGGGATAGGGATGATGGCTTGGGGTCCCTGCTTTGTCACCTTGGAGGTGTGTCCCTGTGTCCCCATGTCCCTGCCATGACCCCAGGGTGTCCCCAAGGTGTCCCCAAGGTGTCCCCATGACCCCAAGGTGTCCCCACCTGTCTCATGAACTCCTTGGAGGTGCACACCAGCTCATGGTAGAGCACCCAGCGTGTCCCCGTACCCACACTGTGTCCCCATGACCCCAAGGTGTCCCCAGGGTGTCCCCAAGGTGTCCCCATGTCCCCAAGGTGTCCCCATGTCCCCAAGGTGTCCCCACCTGTCTCATGAACTCCTTGGAGGTGCACACCAGCTCGTGGTAGAGCACCCAGCGTCCCCATACCCACACTGCCCGGTGTCCCCATGACCCCAAGGTGTCCCCAAGGTGTCCCCATGTCCCCAAGGTGTCCCCAAGGTGTCCCCATGTCCCCAAGGTGTCCCCAAGGTGTCCCCACCTGTCTCATGAACTCCTTGGAGATGCACACCACTTGGTAGAGACCCAGGTGCCCCATACCACACTGCCCGGTCCTGCGCATGACCCGGGTGTCCCCAAGGTGTCCCCATGTCCCCAAGGTGTCCCCATGTCCCCACCTGTCTCATGAACTCCTTGGAGGTGCACACCAGCTCGTGGTAGAGCACCCAGCGTGTCCCCGTACCCACACTGTGTCCCCATACCCACACTGCCCGGTGTCCCCATGTCCCTGCCATGACCCCAGGGTGTCCCCAGGGTGTCCCCAAGGTGTCCCCAAGGTGTCCCCACCTGTCTCATGAACTCCTTGGAGGTGCACACCAGCTCGTGGTAGAGCACCCAGCGGGGCTGCAGGGCGAACAGGGCGCTGTTGGGGTGGATGAACACGGGCTGCTGGTGCTTCACCGTGCGGTACCCGCCCCGCGCCAGCCGCGCCGTGTGGTAAAAGAACCCGGCGGTGATGGCCTGGGGGGACACGAGAGGGGACATTGTCACTGGGAGGGACTGGGAGGGACTGGGATGGACTGGGATGGACTGGGATGGACTGGGAGGGACTGGGAGGGACTGGGAGGACTGGGAGGGACTGGGATGGACTGGGATGGGACTGGGATGGGACTGGGATGGACTGGGAGGGACTGGGATGGACTGGGATGGGACTGGGAGGGACTGGGAGCACTGGGATGGGACTGGGATGGACTGGGATGGACTGGGAGGGACTGGGAGGGACTGGGATGGACTGGGATGGACTGGGAGGGACTGGGAGGGACTGGGAGGGACTGGGATGGACTGGGATGGGACTGGGGGGCTGGGAGGGATGGGTGGGTGGGGATGGTGGTGGGAGGGATGGGGGGTGGGGGAATGGGAGGGTGGTGGTGGTGTGGTGGGGTGGGTGGGTGGGTGGTGGGTGGGTGGGAGGGACTGGGAGGGACTGGGAGGGACTGGGATCGGTGGATATTTTGGGGGGTGTTTTGGGCATATTTTGTGGATGTTTTTGGGGGATATTTTGTGAATATTTTGGGATATTTTGGCAGGGATTTTGGGGCTGTTCCAGGGATATTTTAAGGCTCTTTTTGGGATATTTTGGGCTGTATTTGGGGTATACCTCCTGACCAGGTACAGGTTTCCCCAGCAGGAGGACGGGGCTGAGGTGTGATTGGGCGATATTTCATGGGATATTTTGTGAATATTTTGGGATATTTTGGCAGGGGTTTTGGGGCTGTTTCAGGATATTTTGGGATATTTTGGGATATTTTGGGATATTTTGGGCTGTATTTGGGGTTGACCTTGCGGACGAGGTCCAGGTTGCCCCCGCAGGAGGACGGGGCTGAGGTGGATTTGGGGAATATTTTGTGGGATATTTTGTGAATATTTTGGGATATTTTGGCAGGAGTTTTGGGGGATATTTTGGGATATTTTGGGCTGTATTTGGGGTTCACCTTGCGGACGAGGTCCAGGTTGCCCCCGCAGGAGGACGGGGCGATCTCCACGCGCTCCATCAGCCCCTGCAGCTGCTCGCGCACGTCGCGCGCCCGGCGCAGGGAGCGCGCCTGCACAAAGTGCTCGTAGCACCACTGCAGGGAGTGCCCGCTGGCCGCCCACTGCACGGGGACACGGGGGCACAAGGACACACAAAGGGACACGGTCAGTGCTGCTGCTGGACGGATCCCCAGCCCCCTGATGTCCCCAAGGTCCCCCAATGTCCCTGGTGTCCCTGATGTCCCCACACGCCCCCCCCCATTGTCCCCAATGTCCCTGATGTTCCCGGTGTCCCCCATGTCCCCAAGGTCCCACTCCCCCCAGTGTCCCCAATCCCCCAATGTCCCCAGTCCCCTGATGTCCCCACACTCCACAGTGTCCCCACTGTCCCCAACCCCCCACTGTCCCCGCTGTCCCCGGTGTCCCGTACCTGGTTGTAGACGTTGAGCAGCACCAGGTGGTCGCCCCCGGGCACGCTGAAGGCCACGCGGGCGCTGTCGGCGTGGAGCACCTTGTCCTTGGGCCGGTAGAACACGGCGTTGTTCACCGAGAGCATGGCCGCCACCGTGAGCACCTCCTCCGTGCAGCCGTACCTGGAAGGGGACAGTGGGGACACTCAGGGACATTGGGGACACTCAGGGACATTGGGGACACTCAGGGGACACTGGGGACACTCAGGGGACATTGGGGACACCATCAGCACCTCCTCCGTGCAGCCATAACTGAGACACTGGGGACTCTCAGGGGACACTGGGGACACTCAGGGACATTGGGGACACTCAGGGGACACTGGGGACACTCAGGGGACACTGGGGAGCGCACGGACTAGGGGATTGGGGCACTGGGGACACTCAGGGACACTGGGGACACTCAGGGACATTGGGGACACTCAGGGGACACTGGGGACACTCAGGGGACATTGGGGACACAGCGTTGTTCACGAGCATGGCCACCACCATCAGCACCTCCTCTGTGCAGCCGTACCTGATTGAGGATAGTGGGGACACTGAGGGACATTGGGGACACTTTGGGGACACTGGGGACACTGAGGGACATTGGGGACACTTGGGGACACACTGGGGACGCGTGTGTCACTCACTGCTCGCTCGCCAGGATCATCTTGGCCAACATGGGCTCCACCGGCAGCTCCGCCATGCGCCGGCCCAGCTGGGACAGGACAGAGGGACAGAGGGACAGAGGGACAGAGTGACCACCAGGGACACCCCCGGGGACACCCCCAGTCCCTCCCAGTGCTCCCAGTGCTCCCAGTACCGTGGGGAGCTCACCCAGGTGGTTCAGGTGGTTCATTCCCCATTCCCAGTCCCTCCCAGTGCTCCCAGTGCTCCCAGTACCGTGGTGAGCTCCCGAGGTGGTTCAGGTGGTTCATTCCCCATTCCCAGTCCCTCCCAGTGCATCCCAGTCCACCCCAGTACCGTGGTGAGCTCCCCGAGGTGGTTCAGGTGGTTCATTCCCCATTCCCAGTCCCTCCCAGTGCTCCCAGTGCTCCCAGTACCGTGGTGAGCTCGCCCAGGTGGTTCAGCGCCCCCAGCGCGTAGAGCTGCTCCAGCGCCAGCACCAGCGTCTCGTGGGGGGGAGGGTCCAGGAAGTCAAAGTGGATCAGGTCGTTGATACCTGGGGACACCCTGGTGTCACCTCTGTGTCACCTCTGTGTCACCTGGTGCCACCTGGCTGTCCCCAACCTCCCCACACCACCCAGTGTCACCCTCTGTCACCTGGGTGTGTCCCCCAAGCCCCCCACGTCACCCTGGTGTCCTCAACCCCTCTGGGTCACCCTGGTGTCCCCAGCCCCTCCCAGTCCCTCTTAATCCCCTGCCAGTCCCTCCCAGTGCCCATAACTCCATCCCCAGTCCCTCCCAGTCCCCCCCAGTCCGTCCCAGTCCCTCCATCCCTCCCAGTCCCTCCCAGTGCCCCCCAGTCCCTCTCAGTGCCCCCCAGTCTGTCCCAGTCCCTCCCAGTCCATCCCAGTGCCCCCCAGTCTCCGTCCCAGTGCCCACCGAGGCTCTTGAGCAGCCACCAGCGCTCCCAGGTCTGTCCCAGTCTGTCCCAGTGCCCCCCAGTCCCTCCCAGTGCCCCCAGGTCCGCCCCAGTCCCTCCCAGTGCCCCTGAGCGGCCCCAGTGCCCCTCCCCAGTCCCTCCCAGTGCCCCCCCGGTCCCCCCCAGTCCCCCCCAGTCCCCCCCAGTCTCCCCAGTCTGTCCCAGTGCCCACCGAGGCTCTTGAGCAGCAGCACCAGCGCCCCCAGGTCGGCTCTCTGGATCTCGGGCACCGCCGTCTCCTCCAGCTCGTGCTGGAACGCCCAGGCCGTGTAGAGCCGGAAACACTTCCCGGGCGCCACACGGCCGGCGCGGCCCGCGCGCTGATTGGCTGAGGCCTGGGGACAGCAGGGACACACCTGTGACACCTGGGACACACCTGGGACACAGCTGGGACACACCTGTGACCTGTGACACACCTGGGACACACCTGGGACACACCTGGGACACCTGGGACACACCTGGGACACACCTGGGGACACACCTGTGACACCTGTGACACACCTGGGACACACCTGGGACACACCTGTGACCTGGGACACACCTGGGACACACCTGGGACACACCTGGGACACCTGGGACACACCTGGGACACACCTGGGACACACCTGGGACACACCTGGGACACACCTGGGACACACCTGGGACACCTGGGACACACCTGGGACACACCTGGGACACACCTGTGACCTGTGACACACCTGGGACACACCTGGGACACCTGGGACACACCTGGGACACACCTGGGACACACCTGGGACACACCTGGGACACACCTGGGACACACCTGTGACACCTATAACCCACTGGGACAGCAGTGACATCGGCCACCATGGCAGAGGCCTGGGACAGCAGGGCCCAGTCACATTGGCTGGGGGCCTGGGGACAGCAGGGACACCAGAGTGACACCCGCACAAGGCGACTGGGGATACATGACAGTAAGGTGACACCTAAGTGACACAGGTGACACAGGTAAAGGTGACACACAGGTGACACAGGTGACACACAGGTGACACAGGTGACCAACCTTGGAGCACGGTGTCACCACCAGGGACTCCATGCCCGTGCGGGCGCTCACAGGAGGTGACAATACATGACAGTAAAGTGACAATAGATGGCAGTAAGGTGGCACAGGTGGCACAGGTGACACACAGGTGACACAGGTGACCCACCTTGGAGCAGGGTGTCACCACCAGGGACTCCATGCCACAGGAGTGACAATAGATGGCAGTAAGGTGGCACAGGTGGCACAGGTGACACACGTGACACAGGTGACCCACCTTGGAGCACGGTGTCACCACCAGGGACTCCATGCCCGTGCGGGCGCTGTAGCTTTTCTGCTTGCAGAACCCCGGGTCCAGCACGTAGACGATGCCGTCGATGGTCACCGAGGTCTCGGCGATGTTGGTGGCCACCACCACCTGCCACAGGTGCAGGGGACAGCGCTGGGACACGCCCTCGCAGGCCACGCCCCTCACGGACACACCCAGCTAAGCCACGCCCCATTTAAAGCACGTGCTGTTAAGCCCTGCCCACTTGGAGCTCTAACCAATCACGGGATACACTGCGGGCCACGCCCAATGAAGTCTCACCTATAGGCTCCACCCATTCTGACCACACCCAATTGAGCCACACCCCCTCTCAGGCTCCACCCCCTCTCTTAAAGGGCCAGCGCACCTTCCTGGCTCCCTAAATGAAACCCCACCCCCTTCCCCTTAAACCCCACCCCATTTCCCTTAAGCCCCACCCCTCTCCCTTTACACCACGCCCCTTCCCGAGGCCACGCCCCCTCCCTTAAAGGGCCAGCGCACCTTCCTGGCTGTGTAAATGAAACCCCGCCCCACTTCCCCTAAACCCCACCCCTCTCCTGTTACACCACGCCCCCTCCCGAGGCCACGCCCCCTCCCTTAAAGGGCCAGCGCACCTTCCTGGCCCCGGGGGGCGTGGGCTGGAAGATGCGGGCCTGCAGCTCCGAGGGCAGGTTGGCGTAGATGGGCAGCACCAGCAGCTCGGGCAGGCGCGAGCCCAGGCGGCGACAGCGCTCCTGCAGCAGCTCCACGCAGGCCTCGATCTCCTCCTGACGTTGGGGACATCGTTGGGGACATCGGGGACAGCCAGGGGATTGGGGACATTGGGGATGTTTGGGACATTGGGGACATTGGGGACATCAGGGACAGGGCGGCAGCACCAGCAGCGCTCCTGCAGCAGCTCCACGCAGGCCTCGATCTCCTCCTGACACCCAGGGGACATTGTTGGGGACATCGGGGACAGCCAGGGGACTGGGGACATTGGGGATGTTTGGGACATTGGGGACATTGGGGACATCAGGGACAGGGGCAGCACCAGCAGCGCTTGGGACAGCAGCACCGCAGGCTCCCAGACCGATCTCCTCCTGACACCCAGGGGACATCGTTGGGGACATCAGGGGACACTTGGGAACAAAGACTGGTGGCAGGAAATTGGGGTTGGGGACAGCAGGACAGGGACACCGGGGGTGACACCCAGGGGACACCGAGGTGACACTGACCTGCCCGGTGAGGAAGACCAGGATGTCGCCGGGGGGTTGGGTGACGCAGGGGACATGGGGACAGCAGCACGGACACCGACGCAGGCCTCCAGGTGACATAGGCCGCAGGGGCAGCGCTGCAGGGGAAACACAGGGGACACAGGGGACACAGGGGACAGCAGGGGACATCAGGGGAAACAGGGGACAGCAGGGGAAACAGGGGACATGGGGACACAGGGGACATCAGGGGACAGCAGGGGAAACACAGGGGACATGGGGACACAGGGGACACAGGGGACAGCAGGGGACATCAGGGGACAGCAGGGGAAACAGGGGACATGGGGACACAGGGGACAGCAGGGGACACAGGGGACAGCAGGGGACATCAGGGTACATGGAGACACACAGGGACATCAGCACCAGCTGTCCCCAAAGGTCCCCAGCCATCCCCCCTTCTCCTGTGTCCCCTCGTGTCCCCAAATGCTCCCAACAGCCCCAGGTACCCCTGAACGCCCCCAGTGTCCCAAATGTCCCCAATAATGTCCCCAAGCCCTCAATGCCCCCAATGCCCTGAACACTCTCGATGTCCCCAGTGTCCCCGATGTCCCCAATGTCCCCAATGTCCCCAATCCCCCAATGTCCCCAGTGTCCCCAATGACCCCAGTGTCCCCAGTGTCCCCAATGTCCCCAGTGTCCCCGATGTCCCCGATGTCCCCAGCGTCACCTTGGTGTAGTAGATGTCCACGGGGAAGCGCCGCCCCGGGGTGCGGAAGACGGGCGCGTTGTCGAAGAAGGGCCGAGAAGCGCTCGGTGTCCAGCGTGGCCGAGGCCACCAGCACCTTGAGCTGCGGCCGGAAGCGAGCGATGTCCTTGATGAGGCCGAAGAGCACGTCCGTGTGCAGCGTGCGCTCGTGGGCCTCGTCCACCATGATCACACTGGGGACACACAGGGACATGGGGACATGGGGACACGGGGACATGGGGATGGACACGGGGACACGGGGACATGGGGACAGGGACCCAGGGAGCACGTCCGTGTGCAGCGTGCGCTCGTGGGCCTCGTCCACCATGATCACGCTGGGGACACACAGGGACATGGGGATGGGCGGTGCCAACGTGGGGTGAGATGGTGGCAGGGGACACGGGGACATGGGGACAGGGACACAGGGAGCACGTCCGTGTGCAGCGTGCGTTCGTGGGCCTCGTCCACCATGATCACGCTGGGGACACACAGGGACATGGGGATGGACACAGGGACATGGGGACATAGGGATGGACATGGGGACATGGGGACAGTGACACAGGAACAAAGACACAAAGAAGGACACATCCCTAAAGTCCTCTGGGTGTCCCCATCATCCCCTGGCTGTCCCTGTTCTCTGTGTCCCTGTTCTCCCCCAGTGTCCCCAGGTGTCCCCAGTGTCCCCAATGTCCCCAGGTGTCCCCAGTGTCCCCAATGTCCCCAGGTGTCCCCAGTGTCCCCAGGTCACCTGTAGGAGGCCAGGTCGGGCTCTGTCAGGAACTCCCTCAGCAGCATCCCGTCCGTCATGTACTTGAGCACCGTGCGCTCCGACGTGCAGTCCTCGAAGCGGATGCTGTACCCGACCTTGGGGACAAGGGACACGGCCCTGTCACCCCCCTGGGGCTGATGGCACCCCCCAAATCCCCAGTGTCCCCACCATGTTCCTGCTGTCCCCAATGTCCCCATTGTCCCCCCAATGTCCCCAATGTCCCCCAGTGTCCCCAGTGTCCCCAGTGTCCCCAATGTCCCCAATCCCCCCAGTGTCCCCAATGTCCCCCAGTGCCCCCAATCCCCCCAGTGTCCCCAGTGTCCCCAGTGTCCCCCAGTGTCCCCAATGTCCCCCAGTCCCCCCAATGTCCCCAATGTCCCCCAGTGTCCCCAGTCCCCCCAATGTCCCCCAGTGCCCCCAGTGCCCCCAATCCCCCCAGTGTCCCCAGTGTCCCCAGTGTCCCCACGTCCCCGTTGTCACCTCGTTGCCCAGCTTTGTCCCCATCTCCACGGCCACCCTGGCTGCCACGCTCATGGCCGCCACGCGCCGCGGCTGCGTCACGCCGATCTTCAGCCCCCCCCGCGTGTAGCCCTGGGGACATTGGGGACATTGGGGGGGTCACGGGGGGGGGGGTGACAGAGACCCCCGAGTGACCCCCTTGGAACTGAACTGACCCCAGAAACGAGGCCGGAGCGGCCCCGAATCCAACCAGGACCCCAAACACCTCAGATCTCCCACAAACCCCCTTCAGGATCCCAAATCCTCTCAAATCACCCTCATGACCCCAACCACCTCCCAGTTCCTCCCAGTCCCCCCCCCCCAATCCCCTCCCAGTGCCCCCCAATTCCCTCCCAATCCCTCCCAATCCCTCCCAATCCCCCAATTCCCCCAATCCCCTCCCAGTGCCCCCCAATTCCCTCCCAATCCCCCCCAATCCCCTCCCAGTCCCTCCCAATCCCTCCCAGTGCCCCCCCAATCCCTCCCAGTGCCCCCCAATCCCTCCCAGTGCCCCCCCAATCCCCCCCATTCCCTCCCAGTGCCCCCCAACCCCGTCCCAGTGCTCCCAGTGCTCCCAGCGCACCTCCTCGTGCAGGTACTGGGGGATCTGGGTGGTTTTCCCCGAGCCGGTCTCTCCCTCGATCACCAGCACCTGGTGCTGGGCCACGGCCGCCACCAGCTCGTCCCGGAAGGGGAAGATGGGCAGGGCCCGGCGGCCGTCCTGGAGCGACTGCCGGCGGCGCTCGGCCTCGGGCACGGCCTCGGGGACATCCTGGGGACACCTCAGTGTCACTGGGGTCACCCTCAGTGTCACCAAATTCACCCCAAATTCACCCCAATCCTACCAGTAACCACCCACTGCCGGCAGCGCTCGGCCTTGGGCACGGCCTCGGGGACATCCTGGGGACACCGGGGACACCCCATTGTCACCTCAGTGTCATTGGGGTCACCCTCAGTGTCACCTAATTCACCCCAAATTCACCCCAATCCCACCAGTAACCACCCACTGTCCGCACTGCCCGCGGTGCTTCGGCCTCAGGCACGGCCACGGGGACATCCTGGGGACACTGGGGACACCCCATTGTCACCTCAGTGTCATTGGGGTCACCCTCAGTGTCACCTAATTCACCCCAAATTCACCCCAATCCTACCAGTAACCACCCACTGCCGGCAGCGCTCGGCCTCGGGGACATCCTGGGGACACCTCAGTGTCACTGGGGTCACCCTCAGTGTCACCAAATTCACCCCAAACCCCGTACACCATAACCACCCAAACCCCCTGGTCAGGACCCCCAAACATCCACCTGGGGCTTGGTGGGGCCCTCAACTGGGGTACCTCTGCCCCCCATGCACCACCACTCTCACTCCAGCAGCGGCTCGGGATCCTGGGTCCATATGACCCCAAATCCCCATACAAACCACCCCAAACCCCCCCAAACCCCCTAAACCCCCAAATCCCCCCCAAACCCCCCAAACCCCACATTTTGGGGGTCGGTCCCCTCTAACTGAGCGGCACTGATGAACTGCACCATCTCCTCCTCCTCCAGCAGCAGCTCGTAGTCCGTCTAAACCCCCATAAACCACCCCAAATCCCCCCTAAACTCCCATAAACCACCCCAAATCCCCCCCAAACCCTGCCAGGACCCCCTGGGTGACCCCAAACCCCACCTTTTGGGGGTCGGTCCCCTCTAACTGAGCAGCACTGACGAAGTGCACCATCTCCTCCTCCTCCAGCAGCAGCTCGTAGTCGCGTCGTGCCCCCTGCGCGCCCCCAAAGCCGCCTTAAAGGCCCCAGCAGCTGCTCCTCCCAGCGCCGCTGCTGCTCCAAACCCCCCGGGCCAGAACTCCCTCCTGAGCCCCCAAACCCTCATCTTCTGCGGGGGATCGGGGGTCAGAGAGGGGCTGGGGGCCTTTGGGGGGTCATGGGAGGGGTTTGGGGGTCATGGGGAGGGGTTTCGCGTGAAGGGAAGTCACTGGGGAGGGGTTTGGGATCATGGGGAGGGGTTTGGGATCACCTGGGAGGGGTTTGGGGAGCAGGGATGGGGTTTGAGGGAGATTTGGGGCCATGCGGCAGGGGCTTGGGGGGGGGGTCAGGGACAGGGTTTGGGGTCATGGGGAGGGGTTTGGGGGGACTTGGGGGTCATGGGGAGGGGTTTGGGATCATGGGGAGGGGTTTGGGGGCAGCAGGGATGGGGTTTGAGGGAGATTTGGGGGCCATGGGGAGGGGTTTGGGGGTCAGGGACAGGGTTTGGGGGTCATGGGGAGGGGTTTGGGGGGGGATTTGGGGTCATGGGGAGGGG
This sequence comes from Camarhynchus parvulus, assembly GCF_901933205.1. Classification (NCBI taxonomy): domain Eukaryota; kingdom Metazoa; phylum Chordata; class Aves; order Passeriformes; family Thraupidae; genus Camarhynchus; species Camarhynchus parvulus. Next base: position 27,425 of record NW_022148523.1, on the reverse strand, counting down.
TTTGGGATCATGGGGAGGGGTTTGGGGGAGCAGGGATGGGGTTTGGAGGGGTTTGGGAATTGGGGGAAATTTGGGATCATGGGGAGGGGGTTTGGGGGAGCAGGGATGGGGTTTGAGGGAGATTTGGGGCCATGGGGAGGGGGTTGGGGGCGATTTGGGGTTATGGGGAGGAGTTTGGGGGGTCAGGGACAGGGTTTGGGGGAGCAGGATGGGGTTTGGGGGGGCAAGGACAGGGTTCAAGGGGTTTAAGGGGCAGAGATGGGGTTTGGGGAATTTTGAGGGGTCAGGGATGGGGTTTGGAGGGGTTTGGGAATTGGGGGAAATTTGGGATCATGGGGAGGGGTTTTGGGGTCAGGGACAGGGTTTGGGGTCAGGGACAGGGTTTGGGGTCATGGGGAGGGGTTTGGGGTCATGGGGAGGGGTTTGGGGGGGATTTGGGATCATGGGGAAGGGTTTGGGGGGGTTTGGGGGTCATGGGGAGGGGTTTGGGGTCATGGGGAGGGGTTTGGGGGGAATTGGGGGTCATGGGGAGGGGTTTGGGATCATGGGGAGGGGTTTGGGGGGAATTTGGGGTCATGGGGAGGGGTTTTGGGGTCAGGGACAGGGTTTGGGGTCATGGGGAGGGGTTTGGGGGGGATTTGGGGTCATGGGGAGGGGTTTTGGGGTCAGGGACAGGGTTTGGGGAGGATCTGGGAGTTCCCAAACCAGGTTTGCACGGGCCCAATGCCAAATCCCCCTCTCAGCTGCCAATTTCAGGATTTTCCAGGTGTCAATTTTGCTTTTTCCCTGCTCCCCTCACCTTGTCCCTGTTCTCGGGGATGTGGTAGCGGCTGCTCCTCCCCAAGTCCCAATTCTGTGGTTTCTCAGGTGCCAATTCCGTGGTTTCTCAGGTGCCAATTTCGGAGCTTTTCAAGTCCCAATTTCAGGATTTCTCAAGTACCAATTTTGGGGATTTCTCAGGTGACAATTTCGGGATTTTTCAGGTCCCAATTTCGGGATTTTTCAGGTGCCAATTCCGTGGTTTCTCAGGTGCCAATTTCGGAGCTTTTCAAGACCCAATTTCAGGATTTCTCAAGTACCAATTTTGGGGATTTCTCAGGTGACAATTTCGGGATTTTTCAGGTATGAATTCCGGATGTTTCCCCGCTCCCCTCACCTTGTCCCTGCGCGATGTCAGGGATGGGCTGCTCCTCCCCAGGTACCAATTTCGCAGCTTTTCAAGTCCCAATTTCGGGATTTTTCAGGTGCCAATTCCGTGGTTTCTCAGGTGCCAATTTCAGAGCCTTTCAGGTCCCAATTTTGGGATTTTTCAAGTCCCAGTTTCAGGATTTCTCAAGTACCAATTTTGGGGATTTCTCAGGTCCCAATTTCGGGATTTCTCAGGTGCCAATTTCGGAGCTTTTCAAGTCCCAGTTTCAGGATTTCTCATGTACCAATTTTGGGGATTTCTCAGGTGCCAATTTCAGAGCTTTTCAGGTCCCAATTTCGGGATTTTTCAGGTGCCAATTCCGTGGTTTCTCAGGTGCCAATTCCGTGGTTTCTCAGGTGCCAATTTCGGAGCTTTTCAAGTCCCAATTTCAGGATTTCTCAAGTACCAATTTTGGGGATTTCTCAGGTGACAATTTCGGGATTTTTCAAGTCCCAATTTCGGGATTTTTCAGGTGCCAATTCCGTGGTTTCTCAGGTGCCAATTTCAGAGCTTTTCAGGTCCCAATTTCGGGATTTTTCAAGTCCCAATTTCAGGATTTTTCATGTACCAATTTCGGGATTTCTCAGGTGACAGTTTTGGGATTTTTCAGGTATGAATTCCGGATGTTTCCCAGCTGTCCCCTCACCTTGTCCCTGCTCTCCTCGGGGATGTGGTAGCGGCTGCTCCTCCCCAGGTACCAATTTCGGAGCTTTTCAAGTCCCAATTTCGGGATTTTTCAGGTTCCAATTCCGTGGTTTCTCAGGTGCCAATTTCGGAGCTTTTCAAGACCCAATTTCAGGATTTCTCAAGTACCATTTTGGGATTTCTCAGGTGACAATTTCGGATTTTTCAGGTCCCAATTTCGGGATTTTTCAGGTGCCAATTCCGTGGTTTCTCAGGTGCCAATTTCGGAGCTTTTCAAGTACCAATTTCAGGATTTTTCAAGTCCCAATTTCAGGATTTTTCAAGTCCCAATTTCGGGATTTCTCAGGTGACAATTTCGGGATTTTTCAGGTATGAATTCCGGATGTTTCCCAGCTGTCCCCTCACCTTGTCCCTGCTCTCCTCGGGGATGTGGTAGCGGCTGCTCCGCTCCAGCTCCTCCCTGGCCCCGGCCTGTTTGTAGTCGCGGGCCAGGTCGCGGAGGCGCCGCTTGTAGCGCAGCTTGCGGCGCTCGGCCGGCGTCAGCGCCGCTCCTCGCCGAAGAGCAGCTCCTCGTCCTGGATCTCCTGCTCCAGCTCCTCCAGCTTCTCCCGCTCCCGCTTGGCCAGGTACTCGCGGCGGGAGCGCTTCCGCAGCTCGGGGATCTGGGGGAAATGGGGAAAAAACGGGAAAAAATGAGAAAAAATGGGGTAAAATGGGATGAAATGGGCAGGTACTCGCGGCGGGAGCGCTTCCGCAGCTCGGGGATCTGGGGGAAATGGGGAAAAAACGGGAAAAATGAGAAAAAATGGGGTAAAATGGGATGAAATGGGTAGGTACTCGCGGCGGGAGCGCTTCCGCAGCTCGGGGATCTGGGGAAATGGGGAAAAACGGGAAAAAATGAGAAAAAAGGTGAAAAATTAGGAAAAAATGGCAAAAAAATGGCATTAAAATGGGATAAAATAGGGAGAAAATAGTAAAAAAATGGCATTAAAATGGGGTAAAATGGGGAGAAAATGATGAAAAAATGGCATTAAAATGGGGGAAAATGGGGTGAAATGGGGATAAAATGGCATTAAAATGAGAAAAAATGGCATTAAAATGGGATGAAATGGGCAGGTACTTCGCAGCCCTACAGCAAATTGGGGATCTGGGGAGAAATGGGGAAAAAATGGGAAAAATGGTGAAAAATTGGCATTAAAATGGGGTAAAATGGGATGAAATGGGCAGGTACTCGCGGCGGGAGCGCTTCTGCAGCTCGGGGATCTGGGGAAATGGGGAAAAAACGGGAAAAAATGAGAAAAAAGGTGAAAAATTGGGAAAAAATGGCATTAAAATGGGGTGAAATGGGATGAAATGGGCAGGTACTCGCAGCGGGAGCGTTTGTGCAGCTCAGGGATCTCGGAAAATGGGGAAAAAACGGGAAAAAAAATGAAAAATTGGGAAAAAATGGGAAAAAGGCATTAAAATGGGGTAAAATAGTGAAAAAAAGGCATTAAAATGGGGTAAAATGGGGAGAAAATGGTGAAAAAATGGCATTAAAATGGGGTAAAATGGGGTAAAACCGGCAGGTACTCGCGGCGGGAGCGCTTGTGCAGCTCAGGGATCTGGGGAGAAATGGGGAAAAAACGGGAAAAAATGAGAAAAAAGGTGAAAAATTGGGAAAAAATGGCATTAAAATGGGGGAAAATGGGGTGAAATGGGGATAAAATGGCATTAAAATGAGAAAAAATGGCATTAAAATGGGATGAAATGGGCAGGTACTCGCGACGGGAGCGCTTCCGCAGCTCGGGGATCTGGGGAAATGGGGAAAAAATGGGAAAAAATGAGAAAAAATGGGGTAAAATTGGGAAAAAATGGCAAAAAAATGGCAATAAAATGGGGTAAAATGGGGTGAAATGGGAATAAAATGGCATTAAAATGAGAAAAAATGGCATTAAAATGGGGTGAAATGGGATGAAATGGGCAGGTACGCTAGGGGGAGCGCCCCGCGCTCGGGGATCTGGGGGAAATGGGGAAAAACGGGAAAAAATGAGAAAAAAGGTGAAAAATTGGGAAAAAATGGCAAAAAAATGGCATTAAAATGGGGTAAAATGGGGTGAAATGGGGATAAAATGGCATTAAAATGAGAAAAAATGGGGTAAAATGGGATGAAATGGGCAGGTACTCGCGGCGGGAGCGCTTCCGCAGCTCGGGGATCTGGGGAGAAATGGGAAAAAACGGGAAAAAATGAGAAAAAAGGTGAAAAATTGGGAAAAAATGGCATTAAAATGGGGTAAAATGGGGTGAAATGGGGATAAAATGGCATTAAAATGAGAAAAAATGGCATTAAAATGGGATGAAATGGGCAGGTACTGCGGGGGAGCGCCCCCAGCTCGGGATCTGGGGGAAATGGGGAAAAAATGGGAAAAAATGAGAAAAAATGGGGTAAAATGGGATGAAATGGGCAGGTACTCGCAGCGGGAGCGCTTCTGCAGCTCGGGGATGTGGGAAAATGGGGAAAAAACGGGAAAAAAGGTGAAAAATTGGGAAAAATGGGAAAAATGGCATTAAAATGGGGTAAAATAGTGAAAAAAAGGCATTAAAATGGGGTAAAATGGGGAGAAAATGGTGAAAAAATGGCATTAAAATGGGGTAAAATGGGGTAAAATGGGGTAAAACCGGCAGGTACTCGCGGCGGGAGCGCTTCCGCAGCTCGGGGATCTGGGGGAAAAGGGGCAAAACAGAGAGAAAATGGGAAAAAAGGTGAGAAAACGGGGAGAGTATGGGGTGAAATGGGGTGAAATGGATGAAAGGGGCAGGTGCTCACACTCCAGGATTTGGGGAAATGGGAGGAATGAGGGCGAAAAGGGGAGATGGGGATCTGGGGGCTCCTGGCAGCTCTCTCACCATGGCCTTCTGCTCCTCCTCAGCCACTTTCAGGCGTTTTTGGGCTTCCTCGTAGGCCTGGAGAGAGAAACGGGGTGAGGACCCAAATCCCACCGAGAGCCCCCAAACTCCACCTGGAACTCAACAAATCCCCCAAAGACCCCCCAAACCCCCCAAGGACTCCTCAAACCCCCTAAGACCCCCATCAAACCCCCCCAGAGCCCACCAAACCCCCCTTAAATCCCCATCAAACCCCCAAAGACCCCTCAAACCCCCTAAGACCCCCCAAAACCCCACAGGATCACCCAAACCCCTCCAAATCCCCCTCAAACCCCCCCAGAGCCCACCAAACCCCCCTCAAATCCCCTCAGGACCCTCCACATCCCCCCTGAGCCCACCTTGGAGTCCCCCTTGACCCCCCCCAAACCCCTCCAGGAGCCCTCAAATCCCCATCAAACCCCCCAAGGATCCCCTAAACCCCCCTCAGACCCCCATAAAACCCCCCAGAGCCCACCAAACCCCCCTCAAACCCCCAAGGACTCCTCAAAACCCCACAGGATCACCCAAACCCCTCCAAACCCCCCTCAAACACCCCAAAGACCCCTCAAACCCCCAGAGCCCACCAAACCCCCCAAATCCCCTCAAACCCCCCAAACCCCCAAACCCATCAAACCCCCCAAATCCCCTCAAAACCCCCAAGGACCCCCAAAACCACCCCAGGACCCCTCAAACCCCCTAAAGGACCCCCAAAACCCCCCAAACCCCCCAGGACCCCTCAAATCCCCATCAAACTCCCCCAAATCCCCTTCAAACCCCCCAAGGACCCCCCAAACCCCCCCAGGACCCCTCAAACCCCCCAAAGGACCCCCAAACCCCCCAAGGACCCCCCCAAACCCCCCCAAACCCCCCAAAACCCCCCCAGGACCCCTCAAATCCCCATCAAACTCCCCCAAATCCTCTTCAAACCCCCAAGGACCCCCCAACCCCCCCCAAACCCCCCCAAACCCCCAAAGGACCCCCTCAAACCCCCAAGACCCCCCCAGGACCCCTCAAATCCCCATCAAACTCCCCCAAATCCCCTTCAAACCCCCCAAGGACCCCCCAAACCACCCCAGGACCCCCCAAACCCCCAAAGGACCCCCCAAACCCCCAGGCCCCCAACCCCCCAAACCCCCCTCAAACCCCCCAGGACCCCTCAAATCCCCCTCAAACTCCCCCCCCAAATCCCTTCAAAACCCCCAAGGACCCCCAAAACCACCCCAGGACCCCTCAAACCCCTAAAGGACCCCCAAACCCCCTAAGGACCCCTCAAACCCCCCAAGGACCCCCCAAAACCCCCCCAAACCCCCCAGGACCCCTCAAATCCCCATCAAACTCCCCAAATCCCTTCAAACCCCCAAAAACCCCCAAACCCCCAAGACCCCTCAAACCCCCCAAGGACCCCTCAAATCCCCCCAGGACCCCCCAAACCCCCCTGAATCCCCCCCAGAGCCCACCTGGGGCCCCGTGCGGCCCGCTGGGGGCCATGCCCTGGGCGCCGTGCCGCGCAGGTCGCCCCCTCCCCCCCGGCCCCCATCCTCCTCCTGGGGCGTCCGCTCTTGGGCAGGGGCAAAACGCTCTGGGCCCCAAAACCCCGGGATGGAAAGGGATGGGGCAGGGAAAACCCAGCCGGGAGGCAAAAAAAGGGTTAAAATCCCACCCCAAAAATGCCACTCAGGAACCCCAAAATCCCATCTGGGACCCCAAAATCCCATCTGGGACCCCAAAAATCAACTCGGGACACCCAAAATCCCATCTGGAAACCCCAAAATCCCATCTGGGACCCCAAAATCAACTCGGGACACCCAAAATCCCATCTGGGACCCCAAAAATCCCATCTGGGACCCCAAAAATCAACTCGGGACACCCAAAATCCCATCTGGGACCCCAAAAATCAACTCGGGGCACGCCAAAATCCCACCTGGGACCCCAAAATGCCATTCAGGAACCCCAAAATCAACTCGGGGCACGCAAAATCCCACCTGGGACCCCAAAAATCAACTCGGGGCACGCAGAATCCCATCTGGGACCCCAAAAATCAACCTGAGAGACTCAAAATCCCACCTGGGACACCAAAAATCAACTTGAGAGACCTAAAATCCCATCTGGAAACCCCAAAAATCAACTCGGGGCACCCAAAATCCCATCTGGAAACCCCAAAATCCCACCTGGGACCCCAAAATGCCATTCAGGAACCCCAAAATCAACTCGGGGCACACAAAATCCCATCTGGGACCCCAAAATCTCATCTGGGACCCCAAAAATCAACTCGGGACACCCAAAATCCCATCTGGGACTCAAAAATGCCACTCAGGAACCCCAAAATCCCATCTGGGACCCCAAAATCCCATCTGGGACCCCAAAAATCAACTCAGGACATGCAAAATCCCATCTGGGACACCAAAACCAACTCGGGACACCCAAAATCCCCTCTGGGACCCCAAAAATCCCACCTGGGGACCCCAAAAACCAACTGGAGACACCCAAAATGCCGCCTGGGACACCAAAATCCCACCCAGGACCCCCAAAATCCCCCCATAAGCACAAAAACAAGGTGAAATTTGTGGGATTTGAGGAGGTTTTGGGGTTTCTGAGGGGGGAAATCCCAAAATTCCACCCCCCACAAGATCAGGGGGAGCCCCAAGGAGAAGGAGGGGCCCCCATAATCAGGCTGACCCCAAAATCCAGGGGCCACTTCTGGTGACCCCCAAGGGCAGCAGTGACCCCAAAATTTGAGGATTTCACCCCAAAATCCCCGCTCTACTCACGGTGGGGGGGACGGCGCCGCCGGGGGGGCCTCGGGGGACTTCGGGGCGACGCCCGCGGTGTCGCCCCTGGGGGGCGTGGCTCGTTGTGGGCGTGGTCGCTGTGGGCGGGGCCCGGCCCCTCCTCCTCGTCGCTCTCCACCAATCGGTATTTTTTTTATTAAATAGCCGTCGCCGTACTGCAGCGCCAGCGCCCCCCGGCCGCGCCCATTTAGCCACACCCAAGTGGCCCCCCGGCTTCCCCAAGGCACCCCCTAAAGTAGCCCACCCTGGGGCGGGGCCAGGACACGCCCGTTTAACCACACCCTAAAGAGCCACGCCCCCAAAACAGGCCACACCCACTTTAACCACACCCAACATGGCCACGCCCACTTAACCACACCCAATTTAGCCACACCCTCTTGACCACACCTAAAAATGTCCCTTCTCATTGCAAGCCAGAGTTCAGCCTGATTCGTTGCTCTGTGTAGGAGCCACGCCCACTTTTGGTGATGTAATCTTTAATACTGGTTAAACCACGCCCCCTCCCGACCACACCTTGTCTTCAGGCTCCACCCCTTCTCCATTGGCCACGCCCACAGCGCGGAATACGTCGCGATCAAGCCACACCCACTGCCCAGGCCACGCCTTCATTTCCATACAAAGCAACTTCCCCTCACACAAGCCCCGCCCACTCTCCCCTCACACACGCAAGCCCCGCCCACTTCCCCCTCACATACAGGCCCCGCCCCCTTTCTCCTCTCCCCTCACGGTTTCCCGCCCACCTTGTCCCACAGCTGGCGCGCGAACTCGCGCACGCGCGGCTCCTCCACGCGCAGGGCCTCGGTCTCGCGCAGCCGCTCCAGCAGCTCCTCCAGGCTCCGGCTGCGCCGCGCCAGCGCCACCAGGAAGGCGGGAACATGGCGGGCGCTGAGGCCCAGCAGCTCCTGCAGCTGCCCGGACACCCAGCGCTCCAGGGCCGCCATGGCCGCCATGGCCGCTTCTGCTTCTTCCTCCTCCTTCTCCTCCTCCCTCACGGAGCCGCCCAATCAGCGCCCAGCGCGGGAAAGACGCGACCAATCAGCGCCCGGGTAGCGCGCGGTGGGCGGGTTCGGCCAATCAGCGCGAGGGCGCGCCCACTAGCGGGGTTACCGTAATATCGCGAGAGCGATGGCGGCTTTACCGTAACGCCGCTTTGAGAAGCGCAATACAAATGCGGCATTTGGGATATTGGGGCCGAAATTCCCGTTTTTATCCCCAAAATCCCCATTTTTATCCCTAAAATCCATCAGTCCCGTCTCTCCCCCGGGAATTCGTCGCTATTTTCCCTAAATCCGTGGTTTTCCCCTCAGAACTCCCAGCCCCCCCCCCTCAACTCCCCCCACTCCGAAATTCCCAAAAATCCCACAATTTTACTCCCCAAAATCCGGGATTTTCCCACCAAATCCCCCAAAATCTCCAGGATCTCCTTTTCCCTCAGGCTTTCCAAACTTTGCTTTTTTGGTTCAAAATGTTTTTACTACAAAAAAACCTTCCCAAAAATCAGCGTTTGTACAAAAAAAATGACATTTTCCCTACAAATCCTGGATTTTTGAGGGAACGAGGAGCCAGGACCCCAAATTTTGGGGCACCCGGAACCCCAAAGATCCCAAACCCGAAGTTCTGGATTTGCAGGAGCCATTCTGGGGCGCCAGGACCCCAAATTTGGCGATTTTGAGGTTTTTTGGACCCCAAATTCTGCGATTTTGAGGATTTTGGGATCCCAAACTCTGGGATTTGGGGTATTTTGGGGTTTTTCGGGGTCAGCCGTTGTGTTTCTGCCTCTTCCAGAAGCGTTTGACGTCGAGGTGCCCCAGGAACCCCAAATTTTGGGATTTTGAGGTTTTCTGGACTCCACACTCTGGGATTTCGGGGTTTTTGGTATTTGGGGGTTTTCGGGGATCCCAAACTCGAGGAATTTGGGGTTTTCGGGGTCAGCCGTTGTGTTTCTGGCCTCTTCCAGAAGCGTTTGATGTCGGGGTGGCCCAGGAACCCCAAATTTGGAGATTTTTGGACCCCAAACTTGGGGATTTCAGGGATTTTGGGGATTTTTAGGGATCCCAAACTCTGGGATTTGGGGTATTTTGGGGTTTTGGGGTCAGCCGTTGTGTTTCTGGCGCTTCCAGAAGCGTTTGACGTCGGCGTGGCCCAGTAACCCCAAAATTGGTTACTTTGGGGTATTTTGGACCCCAAACTCTGGGATTTTGAGGCTCCGGGGGTTTTCGGGGATCCCAAACTCGGTGAATTGGGGGTTTTCGGGGTCAGCCGTTGTGTTTCTGGCGCTTCCAGAAGCGTTTGACGTCGGGGTGGCCGGCAGGGGTGACGACCATGAGGCGCCGCGCGGGGTTCTCGAACACCAGCACGCCCAGGGCGCGGGCGTGGTCCCGCAGCACCTCGAAATCCACCTGGGACAGGAACTGGTTGTACAGCACACCTGGGGGGGGAGGGGACAGCTTGGGGACAATGCCGGGGGTGTCCCACCCTTTGGTGGCACCTCCCACTTGGGGACATCACCGTGGTGTCACCTCCTGCCTTGGGGACATCACCGTGGTGTCACCTCCCCCCTTTGGTGGCACCTTCCCCCTTTGGGGACATCCCCGTGGTGTCACCTCCCCCTTTGGTGGCACCTCCTGCCTTGGCGACATCACCAGGATTGGCACTGCCCCTTGGGGACATCCCCGTGGTGTCACCTCCCCCCTTTGGTGGCACCTCCCACTTGGGGACATCCCCAGTGTGTCACCTCCCCATTGGGGACATCACCAGGATTGGCATTGCCCCTTGGGGACATGGCCTGGTGGTGTCACCTCCCCCTTTGGGGACATCCCCGTGGTGTCACCTCCCACTTGGGGACATCACCGTGGTGTCACCTCCCCCCTTTGGTGGCACCTCCCCCCTTTGGGGACATCCCTGTGGTGTCACCTCCCACTTGGGGACACTTTCAGAATCCTCTGGGGATACCTTGGGGACACTTTGGGGACACTCCTGGTGACACCCTGGTGACACCTTGGGACACCCTGGTGACACCTGGGGACACTCTGGGGACACCTTGGTGACACTTTGGGACACTCTGGGGACACCTTGGTGACACCCTTGGTGACACTCTGGGGACACTCTGGGGACACCTTGGTGACACCTTGGGGACACTCTGGGGACACTCTGGTGACACCCTGGTGACACCCTGGGACACCCTGGTGACACCCTGGTGACACCCTGGGGACACTCTGGGGACACCTGGGACACCTTGGGACACTCTGGGAGACCCGTGCGACACCCTGGTGACACTTTGGGGCCACGTGGGGAATCTGGTACACCTGATGGTGGGGGCAGCACCGGGCTCTGGGGACACAGGGGACACCGTGGGGACACCGACCCGACAGGGACAGGGCCAGGGGCCACGTGGGGCAGGGACGGACCTGGGGACATGGTGGGGGCAGCACCGGGTCAGGGACACAGGGGACACCGTGGGGACACCGTGGGGACAGGGACACAGTGGACAGGGACAGGGACACTGTGGGGACAGGGACACAGTGACAGGGACACAGTGGGGACACGGGGAGGGACATGGGGACAGGGACACGGTGTGGACACGGGGGCACAGGGGACAGGGACACCGGGGGACACGTGGGGGAACTGCAGGGGAACACCCAGAGGATTTGGGACCCCACACCGTTTGGGACCCCAAATTCAGCCCAGTAGGGATTTGGGATACCTCCCCAATAACGGATTCAGGACCCCCCAAAATGCATTTGGGATCCCCAGAATGGATTTGGGACACAGCCACACAGTTTGGGATCCTCAGGGACAAATGGATTTGGGACACCCAAAGTGGATACGGGGTCCCCAAAATGCGTTTGGGACCCCAGGAATGGTGTGGGACCGCCACACAGGTTTGGATCACCGGGGGCACAGGGGATCCCCATGAAGGATTTGGGGGGGCCCCAGTAGAGTCCCAAGAGGTACCCCCAGAGGATTTGGGATCCCCCAAAATGGATTTGGGATCCCCCATAAAGGATTTGGGACCCCCAAAGGATTTGGGATCCCCCCAGAGGATTTGGGACCCCCATAAAGGATTTGGGACCCCCATAAAGGATTTGGGATCCCCAAAAAGGATTTGGGATCCCCAGAATGGATTTGGGACCCCCCAAAATGCATTTGGGACCCCCATAAAGGATTTGGGACCCCCATAAAGGATTTGGGATCCCCATAAAGGATTTGGGATCCCCTTTGGGGTCCCCTCACCTGTTTGGCCATCACGGGGTGGGCGCGGGTGCGCAGGAAGTGAATATCTGCGGGGGAGGGACGTCACCTGTGTCACCAGTGTCCCCAATCCTTGGGTCCCCAAAATACTGGGCCCCATAAATTTGGGTCCCCACCTTTGTCCCCAACATCACCTGTGTTCCCATTGGTGTCCCCAATGCCCCAAAGTGTCCTCCCCCAAGCCCCTGGTCCCCCAGTGTCCCCAAATCCCTGTGTCCCCTAGTGTCCCCAATGTCCCCAATAGTGTCCCCTTTGGGGTCCCCTACCTGTTTGGCCGTGACGGGGTTGGCGGGTGGCGACCGTAGTGTGTCTGATGATGGTCCCCTTGTCTCCAGTGTCCCAAATCCCCAGTGATGTCCCCAATCACTGTCCCCAATGTCCCCAGTGTCTCCAATGTCCCAATGTCCCCAATGATGTCCCCACTGTTCACCTGTCACAGTGGCCGTGTCCCAAGCCCCCACTGTCCCCAATGATGTCCCCAATGTCCCCATGTGTCCCCAGTGTCCCAATGTCCCCAATGTGTCCCCATTGGTGTCACCTGGTCGGCGGTGATGCCGTTGGCGATGGCCGCCTGCACGCTGTCCCCAATGATGTCCCCAATGTCCCCAGCGTCTCTAATGTCCCCAATGTCCCCAATGATGTCCCCAATGTCCCCAATGGTGTCCCCATTGGTGTCACCTGGTCGGCGGTGATGCCGTTGGCGATGGCCGCGCTGCACGCTGTCCCTTGTCACCTGGGCCACCACCAGGTTGGGGAAGCGATAGAGGAGCTCCGAGAAGAGCGCGATGAGGGCCACCTGCAGCTCCGAGTCTGGGGACACCGGGGGGGACATCAGGGGACATCGGGGGGATTGGGGACAGTGGGGGGATTGGGGACATTGCGGACAGTGGGGGATTGGGGACACTGGGGGACAGTGGGGGATTGGGGACATTGGGGGACATTGAGGGGATTGAGAGTCTTGGGGGCATTGCGTTCAGGACATTGGGGACATTGGGGACAGTGGGGGGATTGGGGACATGGGGGACATTGAGGACACTGGGTACATTGGGGGATTGGGGACATTGGGGGGATTGGGGACCTTGGGGGGATTGGGGACATCATTGGGGACATTGGGGAGAATGGAGGATTGGGGACATTAATGGGGACATTGAGGGGACATTGGGGACATTGGGGGGACTGGGGACATTGGAGGATTGGGGGACATTAATGGCGACATCATTGGGGACATTGGGGACATTGGGGACAATGGAGGATTGGGGACATTAATGGGGACATTGAGGGGACATTGGGGACATTGGGGGGATTGGGGACATTGGAGGATTGGGGACATTAATGGGGACATTAATGGCGACATCACTGGGGACATTAACTGGGACATCGAGGACATTGATGGGCACATCAGGGACAGTGGGGGCATTGAGGGTTGGGGACATTAATGGGGACACTGAGACACAGGGCGGGGACCAAAGGTGGCAGGGAGGTGGCAGGGGGGTGTCCCACAGGGTGACAGGAGTGTCCCCAGGCTGTCCCCAGGTGTGTCCCCGATGTCCCCAAGGTGTCCCCAGTGCCACCTGTGTAGGCGTAGATGCGGTAGTTGGTCTCCACCAGGATGAAGCCGTGGCCGTCGGGCTCTGTCCCCAGCGCTGTCCCCAGCGATGTCCCCAGCGATGTCCCCAGCGATGTCCCCGCTGTCCCCGAGGCCAGCGCGATGGCCAGGCGGGTCGGGTAGAACCGCCGCGACTTCCGCTGGGGACACGGGGACACCGTCACCCCAAATGTCCCCAGAAACTGTCCCCAGTGTCCCCAGGGGCTGTCCCTGGTGTCCCCAAGTGTCCCCAAGGGGGCAGGAGCTGTCCCCGGTGTCCCCGAGCGTCCCCCATGTCCCCTCCCAGTGTCCCCAGTGCTCCCAGTGTCCCCATGTCCCCTCCCAGTGTCCCCAGTGCTCCCAGTGTCCCCATGTCCTCTGCCAGTGCCCCCCAGTGCTGTCCCCAGTGTCCCCTCCCAGTGCTCCCAATGTCCCCAGTGTCCCCAGTGTCCCCTCCCAGTGTCCCCAGTGTCCCCTCCCAGTGCTCCCAATGTCCCCAGTGTCCCCCAGTCCCCTCCCAATGTCCCCAGTGTTCCCTCCCAGTGCTCCCAATGTCCCCAGTGTCCCCCAGTCCCCTCCCAGTGTCCCCAGTGTCCCCAGTGTCCCCTCCCTCCCAGTGCTCCCAGTTCACCTTCCTCTGGAACACCAGCCCGAACTCGCGCAGGTGCTGCAGGAACGTCAGCAGCGACTCGCTCATGCCCTCCACCGAGTAATCCTGCGCCGGCGCAAACCAGTGCAAACCAGTTAGCTCCAGTGAGATCCCAGTTAGCTCCAGTGAGATCCCAGTGAGATCCCAGTTAGCTCCAGTGAGATCCCAGTTCCCAGTGAGATCCCAGTGATCCCAGTTAGCTCCGTAGTCCCAGTTAGCCCAGTGAGATCCCAGTGAGATACCCAGTTAGCTCCAGTGAGATCCCAGTTAGCTCCAGTGAGATCCCAGTGAGATCCCAGTTAGCTCCAGTGAGATCCCAGTTAGCTCCAGTGACCCAGTGAGTCCCAGTGCTCCAGTGAGATCCCAGTGAGTCCCAGTTAGCTCCAGTGAGATCCCAGTTAGCTCCAGTGAGATCCCAGTGAGATCCCAGTTAGCTCCAGTGAGATCCCAGTTAGCTCCAGTGAGATCCCAGTGAGATCCCAGTTAGCTCCAGTGAGATCCCAGTTAGCTCCAGTGAGATCCCAGTGAGATCCCAGTTAGCTCCAGTGAGATCCCAGTGAGATCCCAGTTAGCTCCAGTGAGATCCCAGTTAGCACCAGTTAGCACCAGTTAGCTCCAGTTAGCTCCAGTTAGCACCAGTTAGCACCAGTTAGCTCCCAGTGAGATCCCAGTTAGCACCAGTGAGCTCCAGTGAGCTCCCAGTGAGATCCCAGTTAGCTCCAGTGAGATCCCAGTTAGCACCAGTTAGCTCCAGTGAGCTCCAGTGAGCTCCCAGTGAGATCCCAGTTAGCTCCAGTGAGATCCCAGTTAGCTCCAGTGAGATCCCAGTTAGCACCAGTTAGCTCCAGTGAGCTCCAGTGAGCTCCCAGTGAGATCCCAGTTAGCTCCAGTGAGATCCCAGTTAGCACCAGTTAGCACCAGTTAGCTCCAGTTAGCACCAGTTAGCACCAGTTAGCACCAGTTAGCTCCAGTTAGCACCAGTGAGATCCCAGTTAGCACCAGATAGCTCCAGTTAGCTCCAGTTAGCACCAGTTAGCTCCAGTTAGCTCCAGTTAGCTCCAGTTAGCACCAGTTAGCACCAGTTAGCTCCAGTTAGCTCCAGTTAGCACCAGTTAGCTCCAGTTAGCTCCCAGTGAGATCCCAGTTAGCTCCCAGTTCATCCCAGCTATCCCCAGTAACCTCCAGAACATTCTCAGTGCTCCGGGAATAGTCCTGCAACGCTCCCAGTTCAGCCCAGTAACCTCCCAGTTCAGACCAGTTCATCCCAGTGCCCCCAATCCCCCCAGTTCATCCCAATCCATCCCAGTACCCAATCCCCCCCCCAATCCCCTCCCAGTTTGATCCAAGCTCCCTCCCAGTCACTCCCAGTTTAACCCAATCCCCTCCCAGTCCCTCCCAGTTTGATCCCAGTTCCCTCCCAGTCCCTCCCAGTCCATCCCAATCTGATCCCAGTCCCTCCCAGTCCCCCCCAATCCCTCCCAGTCCATCCCAGTTTGATCCCAGTTCCCTCCCAGTCCCTCCCAGTCCATCCCAGTGCCTCCCAATCCATCCCAGTCCATCCCAGTCCCTCCCAGTCCATCCCAGTTTGATCCCAGTTCCCTCCCAGTCCATCCCAGTCCCTCCCAGTCCTTCCCAGTCCCTCCCAGTCCATCCCAGTCCATCCCAGTTTGATCCCAGTTCCCTCCCAGTCCATCCCAGTCCCTCCCAGTCCTTCCCAGTCCCTCCCAGTCCCTCCCAGTCCATCCCAGTCCCTCCCAGTCCCTCCCAGTCCATCCCAGTCCCTCCCAGTCCATCCCAGTCCATCCCAGTTTGATCCCAGTTTGATCCCAGTTCCCTCCCAGTCCATCCCAGTCCCTCCCAGTCCATCCCAGTCCATCCCATCCCAGTTCCCAGTTCCCAGTCCATCCCAGTCCATCCCCCAGTCCCTCCCAGTCCATCCCAGTCCTGTTTGATCCCAGTTCCTCCCAGTCCATCCCAGTCCCTCCCAGTCCCTCCCAGTCCATCCCAGTTCCCTCCCAGTCCATCCCAGTCCATCCCAGTTTGATCCCAGTTTGATCCCAGTTCCCTCCCAGTCCATCCCAGTCCCTCCCAGTCCATCCCAGTCCATCCCAGTTTGATCCCAGTTTGATCCCAGTTCCCTCCCAGTCCATCCCAGTCCCTCCCAGTCCTTCCCAGTCCCTCCCAGTCCTTCCCAGTCCCTCCCAGTTTGATCCCAGTCCATCCCAGTCCCTCCCAGTCCATCCCAGTCCCTCCCAGTCCCTCCCAGTTTGTCCCAGTTTGATCCCAGTCCCTCCCAGTTTGATCCCAGTCCCTCCCAGTTTGATCCAAGTTTCCTCCCAGTTCCCTCCCAGTCCCTCCCAGTCCCTCCCAGTTTGCCCCAGTTTGTCGCAGTCCCTCCCAGTTTGATCCCAGTCCCTCCCAGTTTGATCCCAGTCCCATCCCAGTTTGTCCCAGTTTGATCCCAGTCCATCCCAGTCCGTCCCAGTTTGTCCCGGTCAGTCCCAGTCCCACCTTGCCCAGGGTGGAGAAGCTCAGCTGGAACAGGAAGGACAGAATCTCCACCAGGTCCATGCCCCGCGCCTGGGGAGGGGCACAGGGGGCATTTGGGGACCCCCACCCCAAATTTTGCGGATTTTTGGGACCCCCCACCCCAAATTTTGGGAACTTCCCCAGATTCGGGGGAAAAAAACTCAAATTAGGGAAAAACTCAAATTTTGGGAAAATCCCCGAATTTTGGGACACCCCCCCCCCACCCAGATTTTGGGGACCCTCCCCCAAATTTTAGGATCCCCCACATTTGGGACCCTCCCCAGATTTTTGGGGAACTCCCCCAAATTTTGGGGAACTTTTGGGTAAAAGCCTCAAATTTGGAAAAAAAACCCCAAATTTTAGAAAACTCCCCCAAATTTTGGGACCCTCCCCCAGATTTGGGGACTCCCCCCCAAATTTTGGGACCCTCCCCCCCCAAATCCCACAACGAAGCTCCAAACCCTGGTGGGGTCACCCTGAGCTGGCTTTTGGGGTAAATCCCAAAGTTTTTTGGAAACCCCCAAAATTTTAGGGCTTTTAGGGACCCTCTCCCATATTTTGGGGACCCCCCCCGAATTTTAGCCCCCCACCCCCAAATTTTGGGATTTCCCTCCCAGCACCTCCTGGATGACAAAACCCCCAAACCCAGGCCTCGTTTTTGAGGTGAATTCGGGGTTTTTTGGGGACCCCACAAATTTCTGGGGTTTTGGGGCTCCCCGAACCCGAATTTTGGGGGATTTTGGGGCTCCCTGACCTCGGCCCCCTGAGGTACTGCAGGATGAAGAACCAGAGCTGGGCGGGGGTGTCGAGCAGCAGGAACTGGAACCCGGCCGAGGTGATGCAGGGGGGCTCCCCCCCCTCGCTGGGGACCCCAAAAAATCAGGGAAGCGGCGTCAGAAAAACCCCAAAATCCGCAGGAAATCACCCCAAATTCACAGCACCCCAAAATCCAACTGGATCGGCCCAAAATCCTCCCCAAAATCCCCCTCAAAATCCAATTAAATCAGCCCAAAATCCCCTCTAAATTGGCCCAAAATCCTCCCCAAAAACCCCAATTTCCCCCTCGCTGGGAACCCCAAAAAATTGGGGAGGGGAGTCAGAAAAACCCAAAATCCACAGGAATCACCCCAAATCCCCCTGCAAATTCCCTTTAAACCCCCTCAGGATCCCCCAAATGCCCAAAATTTCCCCAAAATGCCCCAAATTCCCCCAAACCTCTTCATGAGCCCGGCCTGCACCAGCAGCTGTGCCAAGTCCCAAAATTCCCCTCAAAAAACCCTAAAAACTCCCCAAATCCCTCCAAATTCTCCCTAAACCCCCTCAGGACCCCTCAGAATCCCCAAATCCCCCCAAAATGCCCCAAATTCCCCCAAACCTCTTCATGAGCCCGGCCTGCACCAGCAGCTGTGCCAGGTCCTGGCTGACGGCCGCGCTCGGGGACCCAACCATGAAGTGCAAAACCACCTAAAAATAATAACAGTTCAGCCTCTTTGGCACCCCAAAACCCCCCAAAATCCCCTAAAATGCCCCAAAATGTCCCAATCCCCACCTCCCAGCGCTCCTCGCCGTACTTGTCCAGCGCAGGAACGTCGCGGGCGTGCCGGTCCGGGCCTAGCGGGGCCGTGTCATCCGACCAGGCCTTGCCCCTGCCAGGACCCCAAAAACGCGGCCCCCGGGGGGTCAGCACCCCAAAAAACCCCAAAAACCACCCCCCAAAACCCCCAGACCCAGAAAGTGCCCAAAGTGTCCCAAAATCCCCTCACAAATCCAAATTTTCTGATTGTTCGGCCTAAATTTCCACATAGGCCTCGGCCCTGAGGGAACCCCCAAAATCAGCAATCCCTTCAAGGGGTTTGGACCCCAAAAACCACAAAAAACATCCCAAAAAGCCCAAAAACCGCCCCCCAAAACCCCCAGAACCAGAAAGTCCCAAAATCTTCCCGAAATCCCCTCACAAACCCCAATTTTCTGATTTTTCGGCCTAAATACCCACATGGGCCTTGCTGTTGCAGGACCCCCCCCAAAATCATCACCCTGAGGGGGTTTGGACCCCAAAAACACAAAAAACATCCCAAAAAGCCCAAAAACCGGCCCCCACAACCCCCAGACCCACAACGTCCCCAAAGTGTCCCAAAATCCCCTCACAAACCCCAATTTTCTGGTTGTTTTGTCTAAACTCCCACACAGGCCTCAGCCCTGAGAGAACCCCCAAAATCAGCCTATTTTTTCCCCCATTTTTCCCAATTTTCCCCTTTCCTCCCATTTTTCCTCAATTTTCCCCCATTTTCCTCAATTTTTTCTGATTCTCCCCCCGTTTATTCTGATTTTTTCCCCATTTTTCCCCCATTTCCCCCTCATTTTCCCCCATTTTTTTCTGATTTTTTCCCCATTTCCCTCCGTTTTTTCTGATCACCCCCTGTTTATTCTGATTTTCCCCCCAATTTTTCCCCATTTCCCCTTCATTTTTTCCCCATTTTTAAATGATTTTTTCCCCATTTTTCTGATTTTTTCCCCCCATTTTTTTCTGATTTTCCTCCCCTTTTCTTCTGATTTCCCCCCCATTTTCCTCCATTTTTTCTGATTCCCCCCCCCCCCATTTATTCTCATTTTTTTCCCCATTTTTCCCCCATTTCCCCTCATTTTTTTCCCTTTTTTGATTTTCCCCTCTTTCCCCATTTTTGGGCTCACCCCCCGAGCAGGGCCACGCGCAGGTTCTGTCGGAAGTTGGGGTGCAGGGCGACCCCCGGGAGCCCCCCCGGGAGGGTGTGGGGGTGCCACAGGCGCAGCTCCAGCAGCACCTCCTGGCTCTGCTGCTGCTCCCTGAAACACCCCAAAAAAATCACCCCAAAAAATCACCCCAAAACCACACAGAACAGCCCCAAAATCACACCAAACCGCACAAAACCACACAAAATCACACAAAAACACCCCAAAATCACACAAAATACACCTAAAATAGCCATAAAGTTACCCCAAAATCACAAAAAATCACCACAAAACAGCCACAAAATCACACAAAACCCCTGCAAAACAGCCCCAAAAAATACCCGAAATCGCCACAAAACCGCACAAAATCACCACAAAATAGCCACAAAAATCACCCCAAAGTCACACAAAATCACACCAAAATAACCCTAAAATCCCCCCAAAATCCCCCCAAATCCACCCCAGGACCCCCAACCCCCCCAGGACCCCCCAAAATCCCCCAAATCGCCCCCAGCCCCACCTGCTGTGCTCCTTCTTGACCCAGAGCCCCACGGCCGCCTGGGGCAGCGGCTGCTCCAGGAACAGCATCCGCATGATCCCGGCCTGCGCCAGCCCCGGCAGCTCCCTGGGGGGGAAATCTGGGGGGTCAGGACCCCCAAAACCACCCCAAAACCACCCCAAAAACCCCCAAATTAATCAAAAATGGCTCCAAAATCCATCACAAACCGCCCCAAATCCCGGCCTGCGCCAGCCCCGGCAGCTCCCTGGGGGTGAAATTTGGGGGTCAGGACCCCAAAAACACCCCCAAAACCACCCCAAAAACCCCACCCCAAAACCTCCCAAAATCCATCAAAAATGGCTCCAAAAATCCATCAAAAACGGCTCCAAAATCGACCAGAAACTGCCCCAAAATCCATCAGAAACTGCCCCAAAATGACACAAACTGCCCAACCACAAACCCCCAGCTCCGCCCGCGCCGGGTGCTCACCCAAAACCACCCCAAAACCACCCCAAAAACCCCAACCCAAAACCTCCCAAAATCCATCAAAAACTGCCCCAAAATCCAATCAGAAACTGCCCCAAAATCCATCAGAAACCGCCCCAAAATCCATCACAAACTGCCCCAAAATCCATCAGAAACTGCCCCAAAAATCCAAAAACAAACTCCCCAAAACCCATCCCAAAACCTCCCAAAATCCATCAAAAATTGCCCCAAAATCCATCAGAAACGGCCCCAAAATCCATCAGAAACTGCCCCAAAATCCATCAAAAACTGCCCCAAAATCCATCACAAACTGCCCCAAAATCCATCAAAAATTGCCCCAAAATCCATCAAAAATGGCACCCAAAACCACCCGAAAACCTTAACCCCAAAATCCATCACAAACTGCCCCAAAATCCATCACAAACTGCCCCAAATCCCGGCCTGGGCCAGCCCCGGAGCAGCTCCCTGGGGAGTTAATTACGGCTAATTACAATTTATTAAAGGTTAATTAGGGTTAATTACAGTTAATTAGCCCACCTGAAGGCGGCCAGGCAGGTAGCAGCAGGGCCATTTTGGGTTAATTAGGGTTATTTTAGAGGATAATTTGGGTTAATTTGAATTAAGTAAGAGTTAATTAAGGGTAAATTAACATTATTTAGTATTAATTAGTGTTGATTAGCCCACCTGAAGACGGCCAGGCAGGTGGCACAAGGTTATTTCGGGTTACTTAGTTTTAATTTTGGCTAATTAAGGTTAATTAATGACTAGTTAAGGGCTAATTAAGAATTAATTCACGATTAACTAACCATCAATTCATGTTAATTAATGTTAATAAGCCCACCTGAAGACGGCCAGGCAGGTGACACGGGGTTATTTTGGGATATTTAGGTTTAATTTAGGGATATTTTTGGTTAATTTGCTTTATTTAAGAACTAATTAAGGATTAATCAAGGGTTAATTAGCATTAATTAGCGTTAATGACCCACCTGAAGACGGCCAGGCAGGTGACACGGGGTTATTTTGGGATATTTAGGTTTAATTTGGGGATATTTTTGGTTAATTTGCATTATTTAAGGGCTAATTAAGGATTAATCAAGGGCTAATTAGCACTAATTAGCGTTAATGACCCACCTGAAGACGGCCAGGCAGGTGGCCGGGTGCCCATAGAGCCGGTCCAGCGTGGGGGGGCTGAGCCCCCGCAGGAACTCCTGCAGGTTCTTGCACTGCAGCTGCACCCGGGACATGGCCTGGGCACCTGGGGGCACCTGGGGGCACCTGGGGGCACCTGGGTACCTGTGAAATAACCTGGGTTACACCCGGGTTACACCTGGGCACACCTGGGCACACCTGGGCACACCTGTGAAATAACCTGGGTTACACCTGGGCACACCTGGGTACCTGTGTAATAACCTGGGTTACACCTGGGGCAGGATCTCCTGCAGGTTCTTGCACTGCAGCTGAACCCGGGACATGGCCTGGGCACACCTGGGCACACCTGGGGGCACCTGGGGGCACCTGGGGGCACCTGGGTACCTGTGAAATAACCTCGGTTACACCCGGGTTACACCTGGGCACAGCTGGGCACAGCTGGGTACCTGTGTAATAACCTGGGTTACACCTGGGCACACGTGGGCACAGCTGGGCACCTGTGAAATAACCTGGGTTACACCCGGGCACACCTGGGCACAGCTGGGCACATCTGGGTACCTGTAAAATAACCTGGGTTACACCTGGGCACACCTGGGCACACGTGGGCACACCTGGGTCCCTGTGAAATAACCTGGGTTACACCCGGGTTACACCTGGGCACACGTGGGCACACCTGGGCACACCTGTGAAATAACCTGGGTTACACCTGGGCACTCCTGGGTTACACCTGGGCACAGCTGGGGGCACCTGGGTACACCTGGGTACCTGTGTAATAACCTGGGTTACACCTGGGTTACACCTGGGCACACCTGGGTACCTGTGTACTAACCTGGGTTACACCTGGGCACACCTGGGCACACCTGGGCACAGCTGGGTACCTGTGTAATAACCTGGGTTACACCTGGGCACAGCTGGGCACAGCTGGGCACAGCTGGGTACCTGTGTAATAACCTGGGCACACCTGGGCACACCTGGGCACAGCTGGGCACCTGTGTAATAACCTGGGTTACACCTGGGCACACCTGGGGGCACCTCCCTGGGCCCCAAACCCCCACTCACACTCTCACCCCCACCAATTAGCCACAACCCCATTATACCCACACTTTACCCCAACCCCCATACCCAAATTAACCCCAATTACCCAAATTAACCCCAATTACCCCAAACCCCCCATTAACCCCCAATTAACTCAAATTGCCCCAAACCACCCAATTAGCCCAAACCCCCGATTATCCCAAATCCCAATTAACCCCAAACCGCCCAAATTAACGCAAACCCCCACCCCCAATTACCCCAAACTCCTCAATTACCCCAAACCCCCCAATTAACCCCAATTAACCCCAATTACTAGAGAGCCCCCAATTACCCCAAACCTCCCCACTAACCCCAATCCCCTCTGCTCCACCCCACTCCCCCCCCCCCCCACCCCCGATTTCCCCCAAATTCCCCAAAATCCCCCAAATTACCCCCAAACTCCCCAATCAACCCCAATTAAACCAAATTACCCCAAACTCCGCAATTAACCCAAATCCTCCCCAATTACCCCAGCAACCCCTACGCTCCCCCTCCAGCCTCCCCACCCCAATTTCCCCCCCAAATTCCCCAAAATTCCCCCAAATTTCCCCCAAAATCCCCC
Source organism: Camarhynchus parvulus (assembly GCF_901933205.1). Classification (NCBI taxonomy): domain Eukaryota; kingdom Metazoa; phylum Chordata; class Aves; order Passeriformes; family Thraupidae; genus Camarhynchus; species Camarhynchus parvulus. The sequence goes on along the minus strand of NW_022148523.1, from coordinate 4,408 downwards.
CAAACACTCACCGCACGCCGCGGCCCAAGGCCACGCCCCCTTCCCGCCGAGGCCACGCCCCCAACCCAGCTTCCCGCCCTTTCCCCGGTCACGTGACGCGGTTCCCGCCCTTTCCCCGGTCACGTGTCCCGCCCCGCCCACTCCAAGATGGCGGCGCCCTCCCTCAGCCGCGCTGCCCTCGGCGCCCCCCGGGTTTTGGGGCCTCCCGGGGCTCCCCGGGCCCGGCCCCGGGGCTGGAGCAGCGGAACCCCTCAGCGGGGACCCCTCCGGCCGGGGAGAGCCCCGGGAGCCCCGCCTGGGACGGGCCCGAGCGGGCGAGGCTGCGAGGCCGAGAGCAGAGGGAGAAGCGGCAGCGGCTGAGGAGGGAGAGAGGGGCGGTGGAGGGGAAGGTGGGGAACTGGGGGGACTGGGAGGGGCTGGGAAAGGGTTAAAGGGGGATTTGGGGGCACTGGTTTGGGGCACTGGGGGGGGGGACTGGGAGGGACTGGGGAGGGGTTTGGGTGGGACTGGGAAAGGGTTAAAGGGGGATTTGGGGTTACCGGTTTGTACTGGGGGGACTGGGAGGGGATTTGGGGGGACTGGGAGGGACTGGGAGAGGGTTTGGCTGTGACGGGCACTGGTTTGTACTGGTGTGCTTTGGTCTGGACTGGTTTTAGGTGCTCTGTACTGGTTTATACTGAGTTATGTCGGTTTGTACTGGGTTATGTCGGTTTGTACTGGGTTATGTTGGTTTGTACTGGGCTGTGTTGGTTTGTACTGGGTTATGTTGGTTTATACTGGGTTATGTCGGTTTGTACTGGGTTACGTTGGTTTGTACTGGGTTATGTCGGTTTGTACTGGGTTATGTTGGTTTGTACTGGGCTGTGTTGGTTTGTACTGGGTTATGTTGGTTTATACTGGGTTATGTCGGTTTGTACTGGGTTATGTTGGTTTGTACTGGGTTATGTTGGTTTGTACTGGGCTGTGTTGGTTTGTACTGGGTTATGTTGGTTTATACTGGGTTATGTTGGTTTGTACTGAGCTGTGTTGGTTTACACTGGATTACATTGGTGTATACTGGGTTTTATCGGTCTATACTGGTTTGTACTGGGTTGTGTTGGTTTGTACTGGGCTGTGTTGGTTTGTACTGGGCTGTTTTGGTTTGTACTGGGTTATGTTGGTTTGTACTGGGTTATGTTGGTTTGTACTGGGTTGTGTTGGTTTATACTGGGTTATGTTGGTTTGTACTGGGCTGTGTTGGTTTGTACTGGGTTATGTTGGTTTGTACTGAGCTGTGTTGGTTTGTACTGGGTTATGTTGGTTTATACTGGGTTATGTTGGTTTGTACTGGGCTGTGTTGGTTTGTACTGGGTTGTGTTGGTTTATACTGGGTTATGTTGGTTTGTACTGGGCTGTGTTGGTTTGTACTGGGTTATGTTGGTTTATACTGGGTTATGTCGGTTTGTACTGGGTTATGTTGGTTTGTACTGGGTTATGTTGGTTTGTACTGGGCTGTGTTGGTTTGTACTGGGCTGTGTTGGTTTGTACTGGGTTGTGTTGGTTTACACTGGATTACATTGGTGTATACTGGGTTTTATCGGTCTATACTGGTTTGTACTGGGTTATGTTGGTCTATACCGTGTTATACTGGTTTATACTGGGTTATATTGATTTGTAGTGGGTTACACTGGTTTGTACTGGTCCATACTGGTCCGTACTGGTCCGTACTGGTCCGTACTGGTCCATACTGGTCCGTACTGGTCCCGCAGGAGCCGCAGCCGCTCCCCAAGGGCTGGAGCCCCAAGGCTGAGGTGGAATATCGGCACCCGCTGGGGCCCGACGGCAAAAAGGGTAAAATTTGGGGGGATTTGGGAAATTTTGGGGGATTTTGGGTGGTTTTTTTGGGGTGATTTTGGCGAATTTTAGCGGATTTTGGGGTGATTTTGATGAGTTTTGGGGTCAATTTGAGCTGATTTTGGGTGGATCTGAGCAGATTTTGGGTGGAATTTTGGGATTTTTTGGGTATTTTCGGGAGGGTTGGTGGCACTGCCACCCCCCTGAGGTGACACTTGGGGACAGCCCTGTCCCAGTACAGCCCCAGTTTGGGGGCATTTGGGGTAAATTTGATGATTTTTGGGTGGATTTTGATGATTTTTGGGTGGATTTTGATGGATTTTGGGTGGATTTTGATGATTTTTGGGGTGGAATTTGATGGATTTTGGGGTAAATTTGATGATTTTTGGGTGGATTTTGATGGATTTTGGGGTGGATTTGATGGATTTTGGGATGGATTTTGATGGATTTTGGGGTGGATTTTGATGGATTTTGGGGTGGATTTGATGGATTTTGGGGTGGATTTTGATGGATTTTGGGGTGGATTTGATGAATTTTGGGGTGAATTTGATGAATTTTGGGGTGAATTTGATGAATTTTGGGGTGGATTTTGATGGATTTTGGGGTGGATTTTGATGGATTTTGGGGTGGATTTGATGGATTTTGGGATGGAATTTGATGGATTTTGGGGTGGATTTTGATGGATTTTGGGGTGGATTTTGATGATTTTTGGGTGGATTTTGGTGATTTTTGGGTGGATTTTGATGAATTTTGGGGTGGATTTGATGGATTTTGGGATGGAATTTGATGGATTTTGGGGTGGATTTTGATGGATTTTGGGGTGGATTTGATGGATTTTGGGGTGGATTTTGATGGATTTTGGGGTGGATTTTGATGGATTTTGGGGTGGATTTGATGGATTTTGGGGTGGATTTTGATGGATTTTGGGGTGGATTTGATGAATTTTGGGGTGAATTTGATGAATTTTGGGGTGAATTTGATGAATTTTGGGGTGGATTTGATGGATTTTGGGGTGGATTTGATGGATTTTGGGGTGGATTTTGATGGATTTTGGGTGGATTTTGATGGATTTTGGGGGGGATTTTGATGAATTTTGGGTGGATTTTGATGGATTTTGAGCCGATTTTTGGGGTATTTGGAGTGGGTTTTTTGGGGGTATTTGGGGGGGGGTTTTTGGGGATTTTTGGGGGTTGGTGGCAGTGCCACCCCCCTGAGGTGACACCTGGGGACACAGCCACGGGCGTGCCCCTCCCCCCCAGGTACAGCCCCCGCTACGTCGAGGCCGCCTGGTACCAGTGGTGGGAGAGGGGAGGGGTCTTCAGCCCCCCCGCACCTGAGCAGGTGAGAGGGGAGGGGTCCCAAAAATCACCTGAGGGGGGAAACAATCATCTGGGGGGGTAAAAACACCTGGGGAAGCCCCAAAATCACCTGGGGGGGTTCAAAACGCACCTGGGGAGCCCCAAAATCCCTGAGAGGGTTCAAAACACACCTGGGGAGCCCCAAAATCACCTGGGGAGCCCCAGAATTGCCTGGAGGAGCCCCAAAATCACCTGGGGAGCCCCAAAATCACCTGGGGAGCCCCAAAATCCCCTGGGAGGGTTCAAAATGCACCTGGGGGGCCCCAAAATCGCCTGGGGAGCCCCAAAATCACCTGGGGAGCCCCAAAATCACCTGGGGAGCCCCAAAATCGCCTGGAGAGACCCTAAATCCCCTGGAAGGGTTCAGAACGCACCTGGGGAGCCCCAGAATCGCCTGGGGAGCCCCAAAATCGCCTGGGGAGCCCCAAAATTGCCTGGGGAGCCCCAAAATCCCCTGGGAGGGTTCAGAACGCACCTGGGGAGCCCCAGAATCGCCTGGGGAGCCTCAAAATCACCTGGGGAGCCCCAAAATCGCCTGGAAGAGTTCAAAACACACCTGGGGAGCCCCAAAATCATCTGGGGAGCCCCAAAATTGCCTGGGGGGGTTCAAAACACACCTGGGGAGCCCCAAAATCATCTGGGGAGCCCCAAAATTGCCTGGGGGGGTTCAAAACACACCTGGGGAGCCCCAAAATCACCTGGGGAGCCCCAAAATCCCCTGGGAGGGTTCAAAATGCACCTGGGGAGCCCCAAAATTGCCTGGGGGGTTCAAAACACACCTGGGGAGCCCCAAAATCCCCTGGGGAGCCCCAAAATCACCTGGGGAGCCCCAAAATCCCCTGGGAGGGTTCAAAATGCACCTGGGGAGCCCCAGAATCGCCTGGGGAGCCCCAAAATCCCTGAGAGGGTTCAAAACACACCTGGGGAGCCCCAAAATCACCTGGGGAGCCCCAGAATTGCCTGGAGAGACCTTAAATCCCCTGGGAGGGTTCAGAACGCACCTGGGGAGCCCCAAAATCGCCTGGAAGGGTTCAGAACGCACCTGGGGAGCCCCAAAATCGCCTGGAGGAGCCCCAAAAATCGCCTGGGAGGGTTCAGAACGCACCTGGGGAGCCCCAAAATCGCCTGGGGAGCCCCAAAATTGCCTGGAGGAGCCCCAAAATCGCCTGGGAGGGTTCAGAACGCATTCTGTGGGAGCCGCAAAACGCACCTGGGGA